>NC_135744.1:34642500-34930000 GCF_041903045.1 Epinephelus lanceolatus
TATCGTAGGGCTTAGGAGGATTATTCACTGAGCGCTGATCCCTTTTTTTTTTTTTTTTATTAGAGCACAAACTTCTTGTGTTTATTTGAATTGAATGAGACCTGATAATTGTCTAGTTTTGTTTATTTGTAGTTTAGGTGGGAGTGTTTGTGTTTGTGTTACCCCTTTTATTTCAATAATGGTCTGATAATCCATTATATATAATCCCCATTGTGCTCAGTTTGTGAGGTCTAATTAATGTAAAATGAGATTTATTTTCGTGATGACATTCTGTTCATTATTTAGCACCTACATAATTTAATGTCAGCTACATATTGTTTACATATTTTATTTACATGTATACATATTTTTGCTCTTTACATTAAATTTGGAACTACTTAATATCGCCCACTGTACGTGCAGGTAATGGGAGTTTGGAATAAGTTTGGCAGAGTGATATACAAGATGTGAGATGCTACTATTTTTGTCGATGTTCAGTTGTCCTACATTTTTTTCAGACATTAAAGTGGATCAAGTTACCCAGAGCAGCTGCCCCAAGCTCTTACTTCACCCACAGCCCTTCAGTATCCAGTAAGTTCATAGGTAAGACAGGAGAGAGAGTTTTAGTTTAAGGGTAATCTGAGTTAAGTTTTGTTCTGTTTACCTCTTTTTTGGGCCCAAAACATTATTATAAATTTTGTATAATTGTTTGCTTCATTTTTCGGAATATAAAACCCTCCTTTTGAAAATCGGTCTGTGACTTCTCAGCCATCTCAGTCCCTCACAGGATGGAAGGAAATCATTTTGTTTTTAGATATCTGTCTATTAGATTTCTGCAACACAGTAGAGGTAAATAACTTTTGCTTGTGGTGCTCATAGAATTGAAAAATTAGGTTATAAAAACCAAAATTAACAGCAACAACTTTCTCCAGAAGGAAAGTCCCACAAAAATAAACCTCAAAACTTGAAGTGTACAGTTTTTATCAGAACAACGTTCTAATTAAAGCTGATCAAATTACTACATGGAATATAAAAGGGGTCATTTATAATGGCAGACACTCTGATTTATCATTTAGCAAACAACATTTTAGCATCTTTCAGCTCATTGTTGTAACTGTAATATGCCAATGGTGAAACACACCAATGTAAATTCATATATTGATGTAAAACCACATATTGCAATATATTTTCTAAATAAAATACACATGCATACCTGTTTAAGAGGAAGAGAGCCAATTCAGGGTTGGTTCTAAATCCTTTAAAATCCTGCAGTTCTCTCCATGTGACGAATGACTGACTGAAGTTGACCCATGTTTTGGCCCGTGCTCCAGCACTATCCCTTTAGTTTTTCTTGGTTCTTTGGTCAATTTGTTTCCTCTCCTATTTACTGATCCTGCCCCAGTATCAGCCAAAACCACATCAAAACTAAAACTCTCTAAAGAAAAATTTCCTATTGCTTTCTTTTATCTGGCTAACGTACCATTCACTGCCAGACTTTGCATGGGAAAATTTAAACGTAGGCTCTTCCATTCTGTGTGCTGTAAATCATTCTGTCTAATTTCGTAAGGAATTGGACCCGCGCACAGACATTAAGAACAACTAGAACTTGCCAATCCTCTCACTGATGGTCTTGCTTGCTTATGTAGGCATCAATATTAACGTGAGACTGTTCCATAGCCATTAAAAAATACTTAGCTGCTTTAAGAAATGTGAGAACTTACAGAGACAAAAAGAAAGGCACCAGAGGTAAAGATATCAGATAGGCTCCTGAATTTGCTATTAAGTTTTGAAATCAGTGTGGTGTCCCGTGCTTCGTGTTGCTAAGTAGCTACAGTTTGTGTGTAGTCGGTGCATCTCTGTGGTGTGTAAATCTGAACTGCAAGAACAATCCAGCAGTTAAATCCAAATAAAATTCGGTGAAATTGTCCGTCGATAGTTGGTGGTTTCTTTATATGTCATGCTGTGGTTGCCCAAAGAGATCTACAGCTCTTGGTACTTTCTGTCAAGAACAAGTGAAAAGCTGTCATAATTTCGCTAATGCTAAGGCCCAATCCTAATAACCCCCCCCCCCCCCCCCCCCCACCCCTTGCCCACTACCCCTTGGCCCTCAAAATGAAGCAACAAGGGGTAGAGGTTGAAATCTTTCCCTAGGAATTGGGACACCACTCACTATGTCACCGCATAGGTTACATTCACGCATTCGTAACTATTTTAAACAGGAAGCTACTAACGTACCATTAGAGTAATAAGATATGTACGACAGGGGACTTCTGCTAGCTAGCTAGCTAACCAGTTAACATTACGAGGCAGCATCCTAGCTGGCGTGTTATCGTAATGTGAAAAATCCGACAATTTTGCAGAGCAGGACAGATGACAGATGCCAGATAGTGCGAGCTAGCTAGCTAACAAGCAACCTGACGACAGTAACGTTAGCTAACTGGCTAGCTTTCTGTCAACTCCAATCTAGACATTGTAAATAGTAATACGTTTTTTCCCCGTCTCTTGCTCGGTGGTAGCCATGGTGACGTCTACCCCTCACTGGCAAGTCAGCATCTGAAATCCCTCGCTCCGAAGAGCTAGTTTCATCCCCACTACCCCTCGTTATGCCCCCTACCCCTACACGCAAAAAGGAATTGGGACACCCCTACCCCTCGCGGGAAAGCGCAAATCTAGGGGTAGGGCTAAGGGGGGGTATTGGGACGTGCCTTTAATCACTCCTGTGTTGTGAATTAGACTCATGGTTGCACTTATGATTGAAATAAGACTGGAATAGTATCTCTGTACATTTCAGAACTGAAAACAACCTTTCACAACAAAGAGCGATTTGTGGATGAGAAGTTATCTGAAGGAAGGATGACTGTAGTGGGAATGGGATGGAGCAGGAGGGAAGGAAGTGATGGTGGTGAGGTATAGCAGAGCTTAAGGACGGAAAGTAGAAGGTGAGGGATGCAGAAGGAGGGTTTGACGGAAGGGAAAATGGCTTGGCTGTACCTTTGAAAAGACATAAACAAGAGAGGGAGTTAATATGTTGAAGGCATCTGAGACAAGGTGGTAAACAGACCACTTCCTGCCCCATTTTCAAAATAAAAAAGTAAAGGAGTGTTAGGTATATTTAGATAGTATCAGACATTTTTCTACTTTTTTATTCTCTATAATCTATTTGAAAAGCTTTATTATATACACATTTAATGATGCCAATGGGGTATACTGGCATTATAGAGACCACTGAGGGTGTCCTTTTCTTTACTATGTATCTTCTTCTACCCCAATAATCCCAGAATCCTTTTGCCAATGACTTTTATTTGGTTGATCCCCCTCACACTTCTCCTCTTGATCCATCTTTTCCATCTCTCTCTCTTGCCCTCCTCTCTGTCTGTTTTTTCCTCCTCATATTTCCTACCTCACCCCCTTCCCTTCCTCTCCTTACCAGTCACCCTCACCGCCTCCGCCTCCTCCCCCTCTCTCCAGCACCTGTGCCCCTGCGGAGGGGGAGTTCCGGGGAAGAGGAAACCCCCAGGGCAGCCAGGCACCTCACAGATGGTTAGCAAATTACACCTTCATTACCTCTCCTCTTCTTCTCTTCCTTCGGTCACTGCTTCACATTTACTTGCTGTTCCTGTGACACCTCACATCTGTCAGCAGCTGACCGCTCTGCTTGTAAAAGTTGCAGCTATTTAGGAAGTTCTGAATAATGAAACCACAGTGCTGCTTTTATCTAATGTTTGCAAGTTACTATTTTTATATGAACTAAAACTCAGTGTGGGCTAAAATATTTAATGTACAGCTATGCTACAGTAAAATCATAGATACAAAGACCCAGGTGGCATTATGTATGGTGCAGTTTGCAGTCATTAAAAGGGTATGTTTATACACTGCAAAAAATGTCCAGCCTGAAATGTAGTTTCAACATCTAATCTTGGCAGCTGCATTAAAGGTTTTTGTTTTTCTTAATTGTATTATTACTGCGCAGGGGCATTGTTTAGCTAATTCCAGTAAATTGAACTCACTCAGCACAGTAATGTGTCTTTAAAACCATATCAGAAACATGTAATTTAATTTTTTAGAAATTGCCTCAAGACATTTTTTTGTCTTTTATGTAACTTCCCTTAAAAACGTTACATTGTCCTTAAAAAGTTGTGTTTATTGAAACCAGAAAAATCTTGCAATCCATCTGACACAAGTGATTAAACTATAAAATATCCCGAGATTAGTTTCATGTCTAGATTTTTTTGTACTGCACAGCATTAACCACAGGGAAATGTTGAACTCGTGTTACGGTCTTCCAGGGAACAGTGGAAACAGAAATCATATTTAGTCAGGAGCAGTTTCAAGAAAGGCAACTCTTGTAGAATTTAATGTTACTAAATCACAGTCATTAATAAGTCATATTAGGTAATAATTTAAACAGTATCACTTTACAAACAGCAGGATGATTAACGGGTACAATGACCAGCTTTCAGCTTTCCTTTGGCTTACTTTGATGACTCCATTTCCAGAGAGATCTTTACACGTCGTCTCTGTTGGACTGGAAAGTGAACGTGTCAAAACGACTGGGGAGGTAATATTATAAAACAGTCTGATAGATGCTCACGGGAGCTATAACATGGAGCTCTAATCGTGATTCACTGGGGTCTGATATATGACACAACATCAGCCTGAGAAGTCTGTTTTTTGTTATTTCACAGAGTTCGAATTAAAGTTCCAAAGTTTTGTATGATTTTTGAAGAATTTCCAGATGAACTCTGTGTAACGTTATCCTGTACGAGGCTGTGTGGCGGACAAATATGCCAAACACAAAGGAGAAAGTTAATCATCAATGGACCAGTTTCTTCTGCAGCTTGAATAATGACCGCAGAATAGTGGTTATAATGCAATTAGGGCTTAACTACAGTAACTTGGTCCATGGCTATCTTGAAAAATCAACCTATGAAAATCTTGGGCACAAAATAACATAATAATCACAGAAAATATATTTGTGCTCATTTCCGAAAATGTTTTGTGGATCAGCATTTGTGTGGCTCTTCAAATCTCCTGCACTGAACAGCTCCTTTGTAAGGCCCAGACACTTGAAAACTGACATCTAAGAACCAGTGGCGAAGAAGGCCAACTGTTGTCGCCTCACGTGGCCTATGTCCTGCCAAAAAGTTGCACTTGAACACACCACAAAGACTACAGCCAATGGCAAACAAACATGTACATTCTGCATCTGCATGATGTTGAAAGAATCAGATGTTGAAAGAACAAATGACATTAACCGTGCACCAGCAAACATTAACATTTGCAATTATGAACTGTTTCTGCAAAGGGCTCAATGGCTAAAAACATAATCTTACCTAATAAAACAAGTTTATTTCGATCAGTCCCCCTTGATTTTAGTCGCTTGTTTACTTTCCTCACTTTCAGTTTCACTTCTCGAGCACTGAACTGAAAAGGTAATCAGAGTTATCTCTCTCACCAATGGGCACACAAGGGCCGACTAGTGCCAGCCTTGCAGGACACACTGCAAAAACTGGTATGACAGATGCTCACTGACGGCCTGTTGACTGTCGGCTTAGTGTTCTTGGGCAAAGATGAATAGTGGTTACATGAGGTTCAGAATCAGCCACAACTCAGCCCTGAGCAACAGTAACCATTCGCTATTGACCAATCAACAGACTGCAGTGGTCCCAGCTCCACCTTTTAGTACTGGATCTGTGTGCTAGGTACCCCAATAGAGGGGTGACCAAAAATGGGGACAGTACAGAAGCGTTCCATTGGTACCATCCACAACTTTTCACAGTGGAAACGGAAAAAAAGCGTACCAAACTGAAGTTTACCGTACCGTAATGATTGGTGGAAACAGGGCTTTACATTGTCACAGCATGAGCCACACAGCTGTGGCTAAAAATGAAGTGTGACAAATGTTAGTAGGCCTATGCTAACATGCTGAACTAAGATGGTGACCATTACATGAGCCATATGCTACCTGCTAAAAATATGCATGTTAGCATTGTCATTATGAGCATGTTAGCATGCGAACATAAGCATCTCACTCAGCACTACTGTGCCTGATGGCAGTCTCGGAGAGCCACTAGCATGTAGACTCTTAGTCTAGTTCAAAAACTATTATTCATAAATTACTTGGCTTACAGTTGAGCCTTTTGTGTGCCTATTTAAAATATGTATATGCTGTGTTTCAAATTATAAACCACGCTGAAAGTTTGTATCTTTTTTTTTAAAGATATTTTTTGGGGCATTTTGCCTTTAATAGACAGGACAGCCAAGTGTGAAAGAGGGAGAGAGAAAGGGGATGACATGCAGTAAAGGGCCACAAGCTGGACTTGAACCCAGGCCGCTGTGGCAGCAGCCTTGTACATGGGGCGCCTTCTCTATCCACTAAGCCACCGATGCCCTGAAAGTTTGCATCTTGAATGCTGCTTCCAGTGTCCTGATAAAGGAGGTCCCCAAAAAGGTCAAATGAAAACACTCAAATGTAGTGAAACACACAACTGTGATAGTTAAGTCAAGGATTCACCTTATTAAAGACAAAAAAAAGTGTTCTCTATCTACATAATATTGTCGCTATATTGTATATTAAAGTAGTCTATAATTCCCTCGTAGCGCCCTCAAGTTCTCCTAATTAAAAGTTTGTGGTTGTGGTTTCGGTCGCGAACAGTCTTTAGTTAACCAGCTGTTTATTAATTTGTAATGACCACTGACTGACTGACACACACCCTGTATCTTATTTCCATGCCTCTTTCAGCCCAGCGTGAAAGCAAGGGGCCCAGTGCACCCATTAGTCAAGCCGAGGAAGGCATGGAATAATAATGAACGCACCTCACACGCATGAGCAACTAAAACCCCCTCCACCACCGCCGCCGCTGCCACCGGTGAGTTTCCAGGAGGTATTTCCATCATGTAAAATGTATGTCCCTCTAACTGCAACAGATCTCTCCATCTTCCATCAGGGAGGGAGATTTCTCTGTTTCCGGTGCTGTGAAGTGGACCAACTGAAATAGCAGAAAGCAAAAAATCACTTCTTGCTTATTTCTGTCTCCCAAAGGTTGTTAAAGTTTCACCTTACATCTTGTAGCCATCATCTTTATCCATATTTGTCATCATCATCATTAATCCCCATGGTTACGTCACTGTAATCGTAGGCCAGCACTTGGTTTGCTCATCTGTCTATGAGCTGCTGAGTTTGAGGTGAAAGGTCTTTATAAGTCTAGTAAAAGCTTTCACGTTTGTCTAACATTAACTGTATGATTATGTAACCATATTATATACTTTACTGTTGTGCAAACAGTCTAATCAGACCAGTGTTGTAACTACAGGGAGAAACTGTGCTGCCTCCGGCCATAAAGTCTTTCCTCATGTCATGCTGTGCTCCATACTGCATCTGGCCTCTCCCAGTATTTAGTCTGCCTTCTTGGATACAGTATGAAAGACTCCACACTACTACTACCGCTATTATCATTATTATTATTGTTATTATCATAAAAAGATAATTAAAATAATGGCATTGCGAGGCAGCTGATGGATTGAGCAGCACGTTTAAGAGAGTGGAAATATGCAGGAAACAATTTCTTTACAGCTACACTCAGGGTGTTGGCAGATCTGTTTTGATGACGCAAAAAACAAATGGATGGAGAAAGAGTCAGAGAGGATATTAAATGGTAAATCCTAATTTCAAATTACATAGGAGGGGGTTTCCTAATACAATTTAACATGAACATGGACACTGGACATGACAGAGGTGAAAACTTAAGTTGGGTTGCTTTTGTAAAGTCTACCATTTCTTATGTAATGAATTCTAAAAAAAAATGCATTCAAACTCTTATACCATGGTAGCCTAAAGCCCAGTTCAGACCAGTGATTCGCGGCGAGCTGAAATTGTTTTAGAACATTGCAGAGAAAAGATGCAGTGTTGTGAACTGGCCGGTCTGAGCTCGACTCAAGCCAGCTGATGGCGTCACATGCAACTCAGGGCTAAAGTCAAAGAGGCTAAAGTCAAGAGGGAGTGAGACCAAAACAAACCCGTTACATAAGGTAAGATTATTTTTCTTTAGCGATGAGCTCTTTAGCTGAAACATTTGTGATGCTTTGTGTTCTTGTTCACTGGCACACGGTAAATACGCTTTGCTCCTTCAACATTGGATTGTGCTGTTAACATGCAAACTGGCTAACTAGGGTCAAGACAGTCTTTCAGTTTCCCTATTTGAATGACGAATATAGACTACCGTGTCTGCTGGTGTGGACAGTTATTTCCTCTCAAGCAAGCACAGAGCGTACATGCTGCTTGATCTTTGGTTGAGGTCTGTGCGGTGTATTCATGGGCAACTTTGTGGCCGAGACACGGCAACATGGGCCAATTCTCTGAAGTTGGTTTAGTGTGTCTGGAGAGGTTCATTTATTTGATTTCTCTGTGAACTGCAGCAGTGATGCAACTGGTTTAAATCTTATACAGCAACAATTCATGATGAAACAATACAACCATTAGCTCGGTATACCCAGGCGTAAAGGCATAGGTGTAGATTTTGGGGAGGAGCAGGGGACACATCCATAGATGATGTGTATTAATCCCCCCTCAATAAGAAACATGAAAGTACCAGAGGACTTTTATTTTGACATTTCAGACATTTACTCCATAAATTTATGCAGAAAAGGCACAAAATGGTGCATAAAAATTCACCAGAATGCATGAAAATAAGTGTTTGACACTCATAATTTTCTGGCGAAGGACCTTCAGACAGATGCAAACTTGAAACACGCTACAAGGTTTAATAAAATTGTGTTTAAAACTCGGAAAAACTTTTAAATGGTCTTAATTGTTGCTTTGCAAAATTAAATTATCTCGGTTTTGACCATGAGTTTTTAATGACTGACCCACCATCAGGGTCTGTGGGTTTAAGAGGTTAAAAGTCTTCCTCATCACCTGCATCATAACAGAAAGTTAGAGATGAAGATCTTAAAAGGAGAGAGCAGACACAAAGATGAGACAAAGCGACAATGCAGTGGCGGAGATGCTGTGGAACAAATGGAGAGGCAGACAGGGAGATGGAGATAAAGGAGGTAGAGCCCACAGCAGGCCAGAAGTCCTCCAATGCTACTGCAGTGGAGTGACAATGAGAGAGGAGAGAGTATGAGTCATACACAAACCCCTCCCCTCTCCTTCTCTATCTCGCTCCCTCTCTCCCTACCTTCCTCGCCCCCCACCAGCCCCCCCACCCCTCCTGCCTACAGTGCCGATGTAGCCGGGTTACGTCGACCCTGACTCATTCATTCACAGCCGAGTCTCAAGCCTACTTTTGTTATACAGATGAAATCATGCTACTTAAGAGACCATCACAGCTCTCATTATAGTGCTCTGACATACTTTACCGCTCTGGCTGCCGGAGCCCCATTCATAAAAATGCTCCAGTCTCTGACTATGTGCAGAGAAGGACACACACACACACACACACACACACACACACATCTCCAATCCCTTATTTGGTTGTCTTGTATAGCTGAATGGGTTGTGGACGAGTGTGTGTTACTGCTAGGGTTTGGTGTTTAATCCCTGCTGGGGCCACCCACACTGTGTTCACCCATAGTACTGTAACACTTTGGATACATTCCTGTGAATGTGCTCTATCTCTCCTCCATCATATTTCCCTCTATGAAGATTCACCTCTATTTGGTTATTTCTCCCTCCTTACATTCCCTCCCCTCCAACATTTTTCCTCCTCTACCCTCCTCTTCATCCTCTCTCAGTGGAGCAGCATCTACCTCCATGTGGTTAGCTCATCTCCTTTTCTTCCTCTCCTTCTCTCTCTGGTTAGCTCATCTCATCTCTAGGCAGTCAGCTTTGCAGGCAGCTAATTATAGGCCACACTGTGGAGCGCAGGGCCGGATGTGACAGCATGCTGTGTTTGTGTGTGTATCTGTGCACTGTATGTATGTGTGCCTATGTGCGTTAAGCGCAGACATATATGTTGCTGTTGCTGTTTGTCTCCACATATGTCTTGCTGCATATGAGACGTGTGTGTGTATCTGTGTACATGTATAGTATGTGTTCACATGTTGTGTTCTTTCACATCTGATCTAGGACCACTTTGAGCTTTAGCTCCTCACAGTGGATATCTCACTGCTCCTTACTTTATACATTTTGGGACTGTAGTCCATTACTGAGGGTCCTCACAAGTATAACAATGCCAATGCGTGTGTGCATGCATGTGTGTGCATGTGTGTGGATGAGCCACCAGCAGGATATCCAATCCCAGCCCCTCCCACACTGTACTGCAGCTCTGACTCATACAAGGTGGAGGCAGAGACAACCAGGGTCTGATGACTGGCAATAAGTGTGCACATACACACACACTCATATATATGGTCTATATAGCAAAGTAAACAGGTGTGGAGATGACATATATGCATACTACATGTAGCATGAACAGAGGTGAAATTACATAGTTACAAGTATTACATAATACTGCATTTATAGCTATAAAGAGAATTCTTGACAAAAATTCAGACACCTCAAAAACTCCTTTAAAAGGTCATTAGATAAACTTAAAAATGACCCATGGCCACAGAAAGTATTCATGTCTTATTGTCTGGCAGGTATATAAAATCATATCACCTCAAGCATTGTTCCAGTTAACAGTTTAAACACTGTTTGAAGTCAGTGCAAAGATATATATTAAATTGCAGGTAACCATGGGAACAGCACTTCGGAGTTGCACTAACATTACCATCAACTCTTCACTGGTGAAACAGACCTAACCATGAGCTAAACTGACTGTAATATCTGCTGTTTAGAACTCACATACAGCCAGATACCAGTTTGAGCTTTAAGTCCAGCACAATTACCTTGTGAGCTAAAGACATGTAAGATAAAGCATTACTACTATGTCAATTTACACATCCAACAGACAGAGCATTAGCCAGTCTAGTGTTCGCTCTCCTTTTAGCTTTGTCTTTGTCTCAACCAACTCCTGAGGGAAATATCTGCCTCTTTAGTTGCTAAACTTCACTGTGTTCGCTAACTTTGCTGTTTGGTCCTGGGCAGGTGATGTGCAATGAATTTATTGTAATTATTGCACCTGCTTCATCTGGAAATGATTTTGAAAGAGATTAAACCAAAACATTCAGGCAGTGGGCTGTAAAACCAAAACAATGAGCTAAAAGACATTAAAACACTCTGTTGTGGATAGCAACTGGTACCTGGCACTTTTTTCAGTGTCACCTTGGTTTAGGTTCAAAGTGAGCTAAGCTGAAACTAGAACTTGGAGTAATAACACTGAAGACCGCTGATTGATCAGAGAGAATCATCGAGAATCGTCACTTGCACTGCATTTACTCGACCCAGATTTTTAAAAATGGCAAAACTATGCCAAACAATACTGCTATGAATCAGCTGAGAATCCTGCCTACACTGATGGGGCACTATCCGTAATGGAAAACGAAATAGAGAATAAAACTTGGTACCAAAAGTGAGTTGAGTCGAGTCAAACCATGCAGTTAATGAGGCAGTGGTTAACTAAAATGACAACGTCATTTTAAAAAATTGATTAAGCACAATGTCTCTTTTTGTTTGTGTAAGTGGCCGTGGTATAAGTGTGATACTGCACAGTAAGAAGTGCTGATATAAAAAATATTATACAACAGTTAGTTCCGGCCCTGCAATCTGATTGGTCGAGAGAGAGTAAAACCGTGACGATATTGGAGTACAACATCACGGTTATTTCACTGTGTATGTATCACTCCGCCTCACAGCTGATTGCAATCAACAATCAAATCAAAACTGACGGTTAGTGTCAGTTAGGTCGACAGTTACGTTGTAGGCTAATTAATTCATCCACTGTCAAACAGCCAAAAATATGGATTTATTTCCTATAATAAGTTTTGAATTGAACTATGAATGGTCATCAGAGGAAGATGAGGGAGAGGAGAAGCTGAATCCATCTGAGCACACATCCAGGTTTGTCAGTGTTTCATCAGCGGAGCTCAATGACTTGGAGAAAAGCAACATACTGTCAGATCAGAAGGCAGAGTCGGCTGTGCCTGTGCAGCGACAGTCCACCATGCAGTCACCAGAGACTTATTTCACCGGCTGCACAATTAATGGAAATGTGCAGATAAATGTGTATAAAGAGTAAGTGCCTGTCGCACCATGTTTGCGTTACATAGCAACGGTGACAGCGGAGTCCTGAGGGAACTATTTTTGTTGGCGGAAGACAAATAAAATACTTAAATTATCTATTTTGTCCTCATTTTTCAACATTTCTTAATCAGCCTTGCTTATTTAACTGTTGAACTGTTGTATAAAAGCAATATCACACTCGAGCTCGTGATGTTATACTCGTATATCGTCATGGCTGTGATTCGGTCATAGGCACGAGGCCGCAGGCCGAGTGCCGCAGACAATCACAGCCGTGACGATATACGAGTGTAACATCACTCCCTCTCATGTGATATTGCTTAAATAAACTCAGCAGAGGAAACCAGGGTGTTCTCGTAAGCTGTTGCACGTATAGCTATGAAAAGTAACACACCAAATTTCATCTATGTATTCAATGTAATCGTGAGCTGGTGTTTCATGTATAATCCATGCATTCAGAAAGGCTGCAATCATGTGACCAATGCATTGTGAAGAAGGAAAGAAGGAAGAAGTCTGCATAAGGCCCAGATCACACAGAAAGCATTTTGCAGGTTGCAAAAGGTTGCGTTTAATCGAATGCCACTGCTAAAAGAAATGCTAGCTGTGCCTTTTTGTTGTTGCCAGGCAACCACGCCATCACCTCCTTACCATAAACTTCCTGTGTAATCAATATGCTGTTTATTTATTTTATTTATTTCACAGTAATTAGTAGGTAGTTAGTAAAATGGACAGGCAGAGGGTACTTTCTGTAGCTCCAGTTGAGGATAAAAGGCTGTCAGCAAATAATTTGTTGGGCGCAGGGAAACAGATCTGTGTGGGTACATGAGACCCTAAAAAAGAGGGTGGATCACAGGGAGTACCACCACTTGGTCCAGGAGATTCGCCTTGATGATGGCCGTTTCCAGGCATATTTTAGGATGACTCGGGGGCAGTTTGACAACCTGCTGTCTATGGTCGGGCTGTATAGTTGTGGGTATTCAGCAACCACCACCAGTTTCTCCACCACTAGGCCCGTTTCCACTGAAGAAGTTCCTGGTACTATTTGGGGGGCAGGAACTACTACAGGAACGTCCTCTCGCTCGGCCCTCTCAACCGCCGTGTCTCCACTGAGAGAGCGGAGTAGGAGGAAGGTTCCTGTAAAATTACCGGGCTCTGGATGTGATGTAATCGTTGCGCGACCATTTTGACCGGGGCGACGTAGGGGCGTTGGGACGCTATTAGCTGTTTGCCGATAGCGGTGACTGTAATAACTCACTAAACTCACAAAGTGGCCCGTGAAAAGAATATTTTTTCCAGCGGATGTCTTAGTTACAACATGATTGAGCTAACTGGAGTAGTTTCATGCCGTTTCCGACAACGGGAGGCTTTTAACAGATGACGTCCTGATGTTAGCTTTGCTGCTGCTGTTAGCTGTCCCTGTCAGCTGCAGCCACTGATGCTTTCTAGACATTGTGATTTCCCAAAACTGAATAAATACCACACATAGCAACACAAAACTGCTTTGCTAGGTCAATCATGTTGTAACTAAGATATCTGCTGTGAGTTTGTTTACACGGCGGTGGAAGCTATGAACGAGCTAACCCTCGTCTGCTGAGTTTTAAAAATGCCGGCTATTTTGTTGCTTTCTGTTGACATCACATTCCACCTTGAGTATATCCAATCAGCACCAAGTAACCCCCAAGCCCCAGCCAGGAGTTTTTCGGGGCCGTTCTGAGTACCTACTCTGAGGCAGGGACTTGTTTAGCCCCTGTAAAAGTTCCAGAACTCTGTCCTTTGGGGGTGGTTCCTGCAGTGGAGACACGCACCAACGGCCCTGGCCCCGTAAAATTACCCCGAAGTTCCTGCGGTGGAAACGGGCCTACTACTGTTTACCAACTGTAAACTTGTTGTTGTGACCACCACAGAAGGCCCGCCTCTCAAATCATCCGATTGGACAATGGGAAAAAAAGCACAGATGACGTGTGGCACTTTCCCACTCTGAGTTGAAGCTTTTCAACTTGAGGAGTTCAGAACGCTCTGGCAAAAATGCCACGTGCCTAGAGCGAGAAATACGAGGCTTGTAGCAACACAAAAACAGTGAGTAAAAGGCTTAATTCTCATTAAAAAACAGTTACAAAAAGCCGCCTCCAGCTGCTGAAACACTTACTGTGTGATCAGGGCCTAAGGGGGCAGGCTGGAGTTGTGGGTGGGTCACAAAACTTCTTCTCCTAAACTTACCTAATTTTACTATCCTTAACCTAACTAACGTAACACCCCACCATGTTTTTTTCTCTCTTCACCTATACAAAGTTTACTTGCCTGAACCTAACCTACAAAACCTCATGTTAAGTATCTCGCTTCATATGTAACATCATTCCTGTGGTGTTAATTTGTTAGATATCAAACGGACCGTTGTATGAGGACGTTTAACATCAGTGTGGTCTTCATTATTTTTTAATTTTCTATAAATATAAATATATATATCCATATATATATATGTGTTGAGAGTGACCTAATTATCACCAGAAATACTTGCAGACTCTGAATACTGTATGACAGCTTATTGTATTTATATTTGACCTACATCCTTTCATAGTTTCTGTAAAACAGGATAAGGTGATACAAAGAGGAAGTGTCAGCATTATACACAGGCAGAGAATGTGCACATGGATTTGTCAATGAATGAAACAAGGTTGCATCCAATCATACATTACGCACATAGACGCATATGTCTGCATACACACACACGCGCGCATAGACAGACAAATAGGAACGGCTTCACACGTAAAGGATGTGTATGCGTTGAGATGCCATGGGAACTCTCTCTCTCTCCTCCTCCCTCTCTTTCTTCTTTATCACTCACTCTTTCCTCCTCTCCTGGTCTGCGTCTGCCTCACGGCTTCCTGTGTCGTCCCCTCCCCCACCGCTATAAAAGGAGAGAGGCCTGTTCATTCATGCATTCAGCCAGTCAGCTGAGCGAGGAGAGAGGAAGGGGGGAGGGAGGGAGGAGGGGAGACAGAGATAAAATGAGAGGAGAGGATGAGGAAGAAGAGGAAGCCTTCCTCCCTGTGATGAATAGGTCACCTGTATTACATCACTGATAGGGGATGGAGCGATGGAGAAGAAAAAAGAAACGAAAGGTAGGACAAAAAAAGACTAGACCCCTCCTTTCCTTCTCTCTCTTCTTCATCCTCTTCCTCTCTGTCTCCTCCTCCTCCTCCTCTCTCTGCCCTTCTCTCTCTCTCTCTTTCTCTCCCCCCTCTTCATCACCCCCTCCCCTCACCGTCCTGACAGTATGAGTCACAGACAGACCAGTTCCCTTGATGCACTGCGGAAACGTAATGTGACGTAGCCTCCACATCTCTCCCTCCCTCGCGACACGCGTCCCTCCATCCCTCCCATTCATCCGTCCGCCGCTCCCTTCCATTCATCCATCCTTCCGTCATAGCACAGCAAGTCTCCATTCACAAAAAGCCCTGTAAGCCGAGAGAGAGGGACACGGCAGGTGGATTCACAGCACCAGAACGAACGCAAACTGTGTCACACCAGAATATTGTACATTTCAGTGGAGCACAAAAGCAAACATTATAACACAACGCTGCAGCGGTAGGCAGATGTGAATTATCAGCACATGTATCATGAAAGCTCACCAGAGTGGGCAAAAATCTTGGCAAATGCAATGAGCATCTTCTTTAGTTTCACCATTACTTCTGAGTTTATCCATTAATGCTGTGCAAGGTTTATTGTTGCCATGGTTACAGCATGTGCAGTCAAATATGAGCTAGATTGCCAAGAGCACTGATTTATAACAGTAATTCAACTGTTGACAGGAAGTATGTTTGTGGTGTCCAAGCATGTGACAACTCAGAGTCAAATATGGACGACTAACCATGAATTGAAAAGGACAGAATAAAATGAAAATGCAATCAACTACTTGTAATATATATTATGCAATACATATCAACAAAAGATTTACAATAGAGTCCAAGACAGTTCATTATGAGCAGTGGGAAGATTGTAGTCTACAGTCTCTCAGGCAGAACTGATGAATAGTGTGAAGAAAAAACAAAAGCCAGGTCTTTGACATCACTACAGGATGAAGTCATGGGCAAACTCGCCTCTCTGCGTTTGACACAGCGGCATCTTGGTGCTCACAGACGCTCTGCCCGTTAATAACACAGACAACACAACAGATATGCGTTTTATGACATTTAGAAGCGTCTGCAGAACTTAACCCGTCAGCAGACTGTGGAGGTAAGCAGTAAAGTGAGAAACAAGTGTCATTTTTCACAGTATAGACTAAAAAGTGCCATCCAGCATGAAAAATAGAGGGAGAGATGTAATGAAATAATACTATTGTCTGTGTATTATAACCGGAAATGGACTGAAGGGACGGAAAAGCATTTATGTGAAAGTTGCAAAATCTGGATAGTAAACCCATTCTGTTGTAACTGCCTTTGATATATTGTTTTCTTGTATGCAGATTACCTTGTATTGAGCACAGCTAGAATAATACTAATCAGAATACTTGTTACATTAACTAGTCTTTCATAACTGTAACCATAACCACATACAAGTAGGTGTTATCCAGGATAGGTAATGTTTAGTAGTGAAATGATAGTTCAGGTTTTGGAGAATTGTGCTCATAAAAGGAATATTTTAAGTGCTGCAGGGATGATGTTTATTTTTTAGGCCAACCTGGAAGTTATCATCACCCTGGTTCCCTCAACAAGAAGCCACTGGATTTTGGATTATTGCAGAAAATAAGCTTTCTGGTGAACAAAAAGTTTATGATGTTTACCATGGTTGCGTGACTTGAACGTCACTAACCCATGAATGTCGCCACCACAACAAGGCGGTAAAGCTGTATTCAGCATGATGACGTTCTGTAGTCTCATTTAGCCACTTGTTAGCAACCACCATTTTATGACATGTAACAGCTTCAGAATCCACAAGTAGGGTATTTAGTGGCACATTTTATGTTGTAGAACAAAATGTGAAAGTCTCTTAAGCTTACCACAGACCTTATTTCAGACATCTAACCACAAACCCATTAAACAACCCATTGACTTTGAGACAAAGGGCCGCGAGTGCTAAAATGCTAACCTATTTCCAGATTTTAGGACTCATTCCTGCACCGCTCTGTAGGCTTATTTATACTCCCTCAACGTACAAAAAGAGATACTTTACATTGTAAACGTCACTGTCCTCATACTTCCATGTGTCCTTTATGATGGCTTAGATACAGCCAATAAAAGGACCTAGAGGGCTGATTCAAAAATTTCACACAACCACAAACGAGTTGACTGGAGGAGGTTATAGTGTACCTTTAAACTGAGGCAGCATTGTAGATGGCAGTGGTCTGTCCGGTCACTAACGGCACATCCCAACATGTGGACAGAGAATTCTTTTCACTTTATGTTACTATGTATTATTATATGTCACCCATTCGTTCTGTCCTGCCAGTATTTACATTTCTTTGTTGTTTCCTGCGGTCGAATCTCTCTTGAACTACGCTACACTGCCTCCAAGATCTCTGGTGGTACTGGGGCATTTCGTCTGTATCTGTAAGCTCTCAGAAAACGTGCACAATACAAGTACGGACAGGAGGTTCCGTCCATGTCTGTTTCTGTATCTACGATTGACCGTAAGACCTTGTTTCTACTTAGGTATGTTAAGGGTGTCCATAGATCCGTAAATATATGGATGATGCCTCTAGTGGTCAATGCAAGTAAGTGCATTTCTCTAGGATGGATAGAAACCTGATAGAAACTACCTGTAGCCATGGTGGGGGAGGCTAATTTTGTCTGCTTTTCGCCATCCACTATTTTGGACTATGCACTTGGAACATTACCAGGACGGGGGACAGGGGACAGGACTTCCGGTTGCCTCGTCTCCGTACACAATGGAAACAAGGCATTACGCATGTTTGACAGCATGCTAGCTTAGCTAACAGCTCAGGCTGGGAACTGCCCATTGGTCCGACAGCCCATTGGTCCGACATCCCATTGTTCTGACCATATTAAACCCATTGTTCCGAAGTCCGTTCCAAAATCATCATGATGCCCTGTTCTGGTTAGGTTTAGGCACAAAAACCACTTGGTTAGGGTCAGGAAAAGATCATGGTGTGGGTTAAAATGAAAAAGAAAATGACGAACACATAAGCTGTGAGCCTGCTTCGCCTCAAGCCTTTCCCAGCTGATCCAGCTGGTCGCGGCACACCATCAAGGTAGAAATACGCCCGCCGGGAGCCGTTCAGCACCGCGGACAGTCGAACTAATGGGATGTCGGACCAATGATATGGACCCCTCAGGCTGCTAACTAGCTAACAGGCTAGTTCCTTCAATTCAGTTGCCTGTGTTGACTGTCAAGTGAGTTTGTATGATTAAAAGAACTTGTTTATCTAGTTTTAACACATTCTGAATCTGAGTAAAATTATTCTGTCAAAATATACATTACATACAGGCAGATTGACATTATGACTCGTTCAGCCATTCAAACGTCTTTTCAATTAACTATTTCACAGTACATGCCATGTACTGTACCTGCAGCAGGTCCTGTTTCTGTCCCAGTAATATTCCTAGCAAATATTCCAAACTACTGGATGGCGAAAAACAGGCATAATTAGCCTCTCCCCCGTGGCTACAGGTAGTTTCTATCAGGTTTCTATCCATATGTAAAGAAATGCGCTTCCTCACATCGGACACTAGAGGCATCATCCGTATATTTACGGTTCTTCCGTAACCAGTCACATATGCAAGTGGAAATGAGGCGTAAATGAGCAGTTATATCCAAGTTTGCTAGCTCTTTCTCTTCCCTACCTTTGTTGGCACATTGCAGTGCTTGTTTGTATGTTTACGGCACCACCTGTCAATCAGCTGAACAGCATGAAACGGGTCGCAGGTGTATCGTGTCTCCCATGTATTATAAAAAACTGGGTATCCACACTTCACCATAGCATTACCAGGGGTCACACACTCTCACCTTCTGATTCATTAGACTTCAGTAACTCAGCTAAGATATTCATTTAATCATTAAATGTGCTCTAAATACCCAGGGACCTAAATATCTACAGTCTGAGGGTGTGTGATTCTGAGTGAGCAAGAAAATGCAAAATTCCTCTGAAACCGAGCAATCCTGCTCTGAGTGTGTCTAATCCCTGCTGATTACATCACTGCACATATGTTATAATGGATGACATCACTAAATGGTCACAGTAGCCAGAGACAAATGCTTCACTGACTTGAGTATGATTTTATGAATGAATGGGTGACATTCAGGTTTGCCCTGCTGGTTGGCTGAAGAGAGGAGCAGAGAAAATCTTAACGTACAGTATGATTCACCACAACAAAGTGTTAGGGAGGGGGTGGTGATGTCATTGGTGGTGGTGGGGGAGTCATCTGTGAGTCAGAGAGGAAAAAGAAGAGGAGGAGATGGAGAAGGAGGAGGAGGAGGAGGAAGAGGATAAGGAAGAGAGGTGGGTAAAAAAAAAAAAAAAAAAAGGAGCACATGGGGAGGTGGGGTACCTGCTGTGTGTGACCCATGGAAACAGGCAATACTGGCCTGTGGATGACTCACCACTGCTTTACCAACCTCTCTCACACACACACACACACACACACACACACACACACACACACACACACACAAAACACAGGGATGCTCACGCCATTCGCCACGGCACACATACATGTAAAATCACATCACAGCCTGTTTCTTGGTATTAAAAGCATGTTGACTTACACACACCGTAAACACACGTCGCCTACATCAGGACGCTCACACAGGCACATACACACAGACGCACGCACTTATACGCACGCACATACGCCACATGAAGTGCAAGGGAGAAGAGGGGAGGGTCAGGATGACTCACACATCAATGATAACACCCCTCCCCCTGCCCAAATCACACATACACAAAAACACACACTCACTCACACACAGACAGACAGACAGAAGAAGTACATATCATTTGGATGCAACCCACATCCTCCCCACATCCTGGGGAACCTCCCATCTGAAACTCAGACTGACAGCAGGAGGCTCCAACTGACTTAAGTTTGTCTAAGGTGATGGGAACTCTCTGATATTATGACTTTAAAATAAATATGGATAAAGTCAAAATGTGGAACGTTTACAGCAGTATGTCTATACTGGTTTCAAGGTTTCTGGTCTTGTAAGCGCTCAACTTTTAACATCAATTTATTTTGATTAACGTCACTTTTGATATCTTTGTATAATGTATAATTGTATATAAAAATGAGATCTTGGCAGAGATGATCGTCACTGGTCGTGTTTTTTCTCCCAGTACATCCCAGTCCACATTTCTCAGAAACCCCCTCCTGTTAACAGAATTGATCTTTTTAAAGCCAAATGTTTTATCTATCTTTGTCTTACTGAGGAGGATAAACATGTTACAAGTGATTTTTCCACCGGCCTTTCACCCATTCCACCATCTGCCTTTCTGAGAAAACTCTGACAGCTCCAGCTCCATTTGTGCTGAACAGTGCCCTCTGGAACTCTTACGAGCACTACACACTGCTGCTGTACACCACTGTGCGCTGGTTATTGCTGTACTGGATCTCCTGCTCTTATGCTTGAACTGTCTGTGATTTGGTTTTTATTGTGTATGTTTTATTTTTGCACCCACGCTGCAAATCAGTTTCTCTTTGTGATAATAAAATCAATCAGTATACCCGACTTCTATGGGAAAGCGACACTAGCAAGTGGACACATCTGATCCATGCAGGATCATTCATTAATTTCAAAATGCAAATTGGTATCTCTAATTTTAGCTGTCCTAATTGTCCCATGTGTGGAAGGGATCTTTTTTACCTTCACAGAGCAATGATAGTGTCACACCTGGCAGCTGCTCAATACAGCCAATACTGTGCAACTTTAGCGGAGCAATTTAAGTTAGAAATCTCATTTCCTGTCCGTGGGCTCCGCTAAGGTTTCATTTGATTATTATGATATAGGCCTACACAACTGCTGAACTCGTTGTTGTGGTTAACCCATACAACCTATTGTTCCATTAATGCTGACTATTTCAAGATATAACCACCACAGAAGGTTCAGTAAATGCTTCTGTCAAAAAAAACAAGAACTATAGTCAGCTATGAAGCATAATTTTAATCCACAGATTGATATTATCTAGACAGGAATGTTGCTGACATAATTTTCCCACACTCCCAGTGGTCCAGACGATCTAAATCCAGCAAAAATATTGAGTCCAAACACATTATAACATTCATAAATATCCACAAACTGCCACTGCATCATTCCATCACTGGTTTTTCACACATATTCTAACATTTTGTATATTGTTTTACCCTCTTCTTTTAAGAAGCACCTGGACAAAACCTTAGAAAAATATGTGCAAAATGTTATTTTTCTGTGATATTACTATAAACTTTGAATTTGACCAAGTGAAGCTTTATGATATGGCCCGACTAGCCATGTTTCCATCAGCCTGTTTAGATGCGCATCTAGAAGTATCGCATCGGAAAATTATGATGGAAATTAAAATCCCCTGATTCGCACAAACTAAAATACGCTCACTTTAGCCAGGTTTTGGTTGATTTGAAAAAATGTTGATTCGCAATACGGGGGATGGAAACAGTTATGTTTGAATTAAGTCTGACATAGCGCACCTCTCTCCATGGTGATATCCACACTTCGGGTTGGGAAGGCGGTAATGCATTTACAAGCTGGTTGCCAACCGCCAGAAAACGTTGCAGAAGAAGAATGCGAGACTTGTTTTATTTCCGGTACTGCGGAAAACTCGCGTGAGTTCGTAGTTTTCACCAAAGTCCGTACATTTAATGGAAACACACAGGATTCGTATTTCTTTTAATGCGCATTTCCCAATGATTCAAATCACTTTTGGATGGAAACATAGCATTGGGAAATGCGCATTAAAAGAAATACGAATCCTGTGTGTTTCCATTAAATGTACGGACTTTGGTGAAAACTACGAACTCGCGCAAGTTTTCCGCAAAACTAGAATTCGTATTTTAATTCAGATTTTGCCGTTTCCATCATAATTTTCTGATGCGAACTAAACAAGCTGATGGAAACATGGCTAATGATTTGAATCACTTTTGGATGGAAACATAGCTAGTGACGATCATAAAAACACGATTCTTATTCACATTCTTGTTGAAAGTTAAATGAGAAGATGGATATCACTCTCAAGACATGAGATTGATATCCATCTGGACTCTCAGTGAGAAAACAAATAAGCGTATTCCCAGAAATCTTTGGTTTCATTAATAACACCTGTGCTTTTCCTAATTTGATAAGTCACACTGTCTGCTGTGAAAAAGATGTACTCTCAAATAGCATCAAAATGTATTATTCCATCACACAAGCACTTTACGTACTCAAAGCTTATTAAAGTCTGTAGTTTAGTCAAGTGAATCTACAGAAGCTGTGAGAGGTAAGTGAGGAAAAAAAGGTTAGCATGATAGCATGTATAGAGTGCCGAAGTCTCGCCCCTTCCGGTAGAGCTCATGGGACCTTAGATCAGGAAAAAAAATGGCAGTGAATGAGGAGAGCAATATTTTTACCTTTTGTTCCCGTTTGAGTTGTGACATGAAATCTAAATATGTCGTTAATGTATTTAAAACGTAAATTTTAAGGTCAAGAAAGTCATACTTTGTGGTAAAACTGTTGAGATATAAACTTTTTAATTAGAAAGACTCAAGAGTACACAGGAGGAGGTCGCGTATGTGACGTCATAGCTTTCGCTTGCTTCCTGCAGTTTGGCCTCCCCGCTGAAATTCCACTGTTTTATGATTAATCGATTTATGATTGAAGATGTCTGTGTGTTTTGTGCCAGGTTGCAGTCACTCCAAGCTGCTGGAAGCGAGCGAAAGCTATGACGTCACATACGCGACCGCCTCCTGTGTAGTTTTTCTAATTACGTTTTTTTCAAAAGCTTATATCTCAACAGTTTTACCACAAAGTATGACTTTCTTGACCTTAAAATTTATGTTTTAAATTCATTAACGACATATTTGGATTTCATGTCGCAACTCAAACGGGAACAAAAGATAATATTGCTCTCCTCATTCACTGCCATTCATATTTTTCCGATCTAAGGTCCCATGAGCTTGACTGGAAGGGGCGTGACTTCGGCACTCTATAATGTCTGTATCTGTATACTAACTGTGAAATATCTACACATGCCATTCAGTCTTAACGTTACTCTTTATTATATTCTGCTTCTTTTTGCTGCTTACTTATTATACTGTTTGCTTATTATATAGCTTTTTTTGTACAGTTTACTTATTTTACAAACTTATTTATTGCTTTATATTTTTTCTACTGATGCTTCCTGTTAGCACTATCACTCTGCTTCTGTAATGTTGCAAATATCCTGCTGTGGGACAAATAAAGGATTATCTTATTTCATCTTAAATTATCTCATCTTGTGTTATTAACATTACAGTAAACTAACGTTAGCCATGCAGTCGAGTCAACCTAAGTTGCAGCTGTGAGTTAGCCATGAACAGTGTTCAGTTCCAATGTTTTCACTCACTAGCTAGCGTGCTAACAGCTAACGTCAGTATCACTACCGGTAGCTAACAGAAGATTAGCGTCAATTCAATTGCATTTCTAGCCAAAAGAAAGACATGACAGTAATGCTACATTATTTGCTAACGCACACCTTGTGTTTAAAGTGCGTTAAGAACTTAAAACTCACCAGGAAGAAAACCTGAATGCTTGTAGTCCTATTTTGAACATGGAGTAACTGGCACTTCAGCTTCTTGTAGCTAAAATGAGTTTTACAACAACAAACACTCAAAAATTTGACCTGCCAAAAAATAAATAAATAAAATTGAATAAAATAAAATTAAATTAAATTAATAATATAAAATAAAACTTCACCTGCCAAAACTTGTATTCACCTGTTTCCACAGATTGGAAAAAAAAAAAGTAATTATCGTGGCAAACTTTTTTTCCACTTGTTTCACATACGAAAAATAGAAATAAAATAAAGGAATCAGAAAGATTTTACCAGAAAAACCTCTTTTTTCATCTTAGGCCATGAACACAGGAGAGAAAACAACTTAAATCAGACTTAGAAAATGGATCACCAGAATTTCTTTCTTATTTGCCTCTCATGGCCTCCGTATTCATCACACACTTACTGCACAGTTTATTTTCTGCAGATTGAGGGGAAAGAAGTTTTTAACTAGTCTGCAGTGTAGCATTTACTTGTTGACATAGCCATAAAAAAAACACAACTGCACAAAGTTGAGTAGTGTTTATAGCAAAGTCTCCCTATTGTATTGGACAACAGGCTTTTTGTCCTAAACATATCATACCACTTTATCAGCTATTGTAAATCAAAATGATCTTTGCACAAAAAGTCTGTTTAACAGAAGCCGGAAAAGTAAAGCTTTGGAAAGATGGCCTCCTCCCAGGCTCTCTGTAAATCAGAAAGTCCCTCTTATCTTTTGATAGCTAAAACATGCAAGCAGTTCAGGCACTTGGCTAGCACACATAATTCCCATCAATTACTCCAAGAAATACTTCCGTCTCTGTAAATCGAGGGCAGCTGACAAGACACAGACAGCTCTTGGCACAATGGAGTCATTTTATGAATGACATCTGGATAACGAGAACACCTGGACTGGGTGACCCTGCTGGAGCTGGGGAGGGATGACGTGACGGAGGCATTTGAGTTGACTGAGGCTGAGTCTGCATGAGATGTGGTTGATAAGGAATTTTTGTTGTTTGTGTGCTTTGCCAGGATTTACAGCTGAAACACTGTCAGCGATTAAACCCATACGCACCTGGCAAAATGAAGAGTGTTTATCCAAGGTCATGTACTGACGTGGTGGTTCATTGGACCGGTGGTGATAGTCTGGAAAATGACCTTTGGCCTATTTGTGTTTCTTTTTCTCTTTATAGGGCTGAATATAAGAAGCAAATGGAAAAACAGTCTTTAAGTACTTAAGTAATTGGTTTTCTAAAGCTGAGACAGTTCACATTTTCAGCCCTGGAGTTAACTGAACATCTGTAATTTCTGACCAACAGCTGTTTCTGTTTTATTAGAGTGCATTGTGCAAAAGAATAAATGACTACAGGAAATCTGATTTTAAGAAAATAGGCTACCAGTGGCACAAGTCAGAGGTAAACAGCTGCATTTCAGTTTCTTGTCATCAAATCTCACAACACACACTCCTCTAAAAAGTGTGGACCGCATAGCATGAGCTCACAATAAATAATCCAAGTATTAGACTGGACGTATACAAGCATACAAATCTGGTTTGCTTGACTTCTGTGTTCTACACTCGGGAACACTTTAATCACATGCTGTAAAATAATCACTGTCAGTGCATTGACGGGGACATTTCCCCCCTGTGCCCTGTGAAAGATGACCTGAGAGGAGTTAATGTCATGTCAGCTGAGCGCCACTAGAGGCCAATATCCCGCCATGATGATGTGACACTGCTGTATGTGACAGTAAAAGTTTCCAGTGAAACCCAAAGACTGTTTGAATCGGTGTGACATGTCTTCCAGGTGGAGTGACCTTCACTTCCTGTTTCAGCTGCAAGGAAAAACACTGCTGACATGTATAATTAGCCACCACCAGTAAATCATCTTGATTTGCACGAGCACACACACACACACACACACACGCATGCACGCGTCTCCTGTGTGTTAAATTTAGCATGGCTAAAAGTACGTCTCATGTCAGTAAGTGAACATCGTGGTCAGCTCAGCTTCCTCCACCTTTTTGAAGCCTCCACACACCGGCCACACTGTGAAATACTTCACACGGAAGGCTGTGTTTTTATGTAGGTGTGGTAAGGTCACCTGTGTGACATTAACTTCAAATTAAACTTGAAGTTTAAAAACAATTTATCATCTCCTGATCTCTCAAATTCTTAATATATGACTGTAACTTAAGTATTTTGGAGACAAAAATAATCCCGAGGTGCAGGGAATAAAGCTTCTTTGTAAATTTTATGATTCTTTTGAAATGCTTTGCTTTACAATTTTCTCTGTTTTAATTTCAAGTTCTTGTGGCGAGCAAGCTGACAGGAAGTGGTATCCTGCGACCAGAGTGAGACCGGTGTCTTGTCATGTGATATTTTCTACTGGAAGCTTGTTACCATCTGATAAAAAGCTTGACACAAAAATAGATTTTTCTTTTTATGAGTTTAATTCCAAACATTTTCCAAACCAGAAACTTAAAATTCTTCTAAAAAATAATCATTCCACTTCCACGATAATGAGGGTGAACATAAAAAGAACGATTCTTGTCATAATTCATTTTTACGTCAAAGAAGAAAAAATAAATCTCAGCCCTGTGTTAATATATTTCTTGTTACTTACAGGGCAGAGTTTCCAAATCACATCTGGCATCTGGGTGTCCAGTAACTAAGACAGGGCGTCAGAATAATTTAATTACTAGAATCATCTAATTGCACATTTGAATCCAGTGACAGACTATCGGCTTATTTCATCCTCATCACTGTGTCCTTGAGCAGGGCAGCCCAAGAAGCTCTGCTGACATACATGTATTATATATAAGGAAACAACAATCCTGATTACAGTATGTGAAAGCATGAACAATTCCTAAATACAGGAGGAAAAAATGCTCTAGGGGAAACCCGGCCCCTACTCTGCTATGTGTGGTCCTCAACCATTTTTAAGTCCTGAACCCAAAAGATGATTTTCCCTTTTCAGTCTTGAATCATACACTATTTCACAAGGGACAAAAAGCATTGGTCAGAAGGGTTAAAAGCACATTAAATCGGTACTTGAAATATATTATTTCACACTGCATAAATCAACCCATAACCCCAAAATTACCCACTGGCCCCTGGGCTGAGAACCACCTCTCTACACAAATGACTTCATCTGATAGAGGACTGGTGGAAAATAACACAAACAAGACTGCCCCCTGGTGGCTACGCAGGAGAGCAGTGCATGCTGCTGCTACCAACAGACAGTAAAACAGTAAATAAGGCATTCATTTATACATCACACACTTCATAATTGCAAATAGCACTTGACAGTTCACCACTAACAACTGAAGGGTTTAAACAGATTTCTCAGCAATCACTATTTTACACCAAGAGGGGACAATAGATGTATTGTCCAAATCAAATGTCAAGCAGAGGAAAGAAATGTTCTTTTCTCCATTTCTGATTGGATCAAGCCAGACAGTGTGTGTCAATGCAAAGGGGAGGGGGAGGGGGAGACGATGGAAACTGATGGATTGTAAGCTCAGTAAATGAAGAGGACTCGGGTGCGGGGCAGGGTGGAGAAGGTGTCGGTCATCTTGCGGATTCTGGCGTAGTTGATGAATCCTCGAAGGAAGAGCAAAAAGCCTGAGGAGCAAAACAAAAAATTGTTTCATGTAAAAAGAAAACAAAATCTCACTGCGGTCATAAATGCTATCTATTATTGCAATTCTTCGATCTGTCCAATGACTGTGAACAGTCATTAGGTCTGTCAGGCTGGAGAAATTATCACAGTAATGTGACCGAAAATATTTAAGACAATTCAATACTTTTTAAGGCCTTATATTAAAAAATCTTAATTTAAGACTGTTTAAGGACATGAGGCCCCCTGATAAATATGACAAAAACCAACAGATAAAACTGCACTTATTAGCTGAGATGAAACTAAGATTAGCAAGATGAAATTAAAAAAACAACTACTAACAAAAAACTTTATCTGAGATCAAACAAAGTTACATCTGTGTGGTAGGAACTGAAATATAACTTAACTTAATAAGCTGATTTAGCAACATGGGGATGACATTACCATGGGGAGACAGCAATAACAAGTAAACTGCTGTATTCCTAGGAAATTAAGTTGAATTGTTTTGGTCACTTGCGATAAAGTCAACCAACTGTAAACATGACATTAGTTGGGTTTTCATCCAAATGTGGTGCAAAGTTTAACTAAACTTTCAGAAAATCTGAAAAAGAAAATGCAAATTCCTATGTTCTTCCATTCATTACTGTTATGTGAATACTGAAAATTGATTTATCAATTTAAACAGTAGGTGCCACTGCAGAAGAGGGCGCAATGAGATGATGTAATTAAAAAAATATCAGTCAAACCTCAAACAAATGAAAACAATGGATGTATTAGTCACAAAGAGCACATCAGCCAATGTAAGTAGAGTTTGGAACAACCAGTATTAGAGCTATGGGCTCTTGGAAGAGTGTTGATAACAGTTGTGTGCATACATAAGCATGTTTAAAGCTATCCAGAGACAACAAAGAAAGTTTGTTTATTGTTTGTTTGTTGAATCTGTTTGCACTGCAATTAGTCACATTTGCCTTTTGTTGATATACCAACTTTTCCACCTCCCCCAAGTGTGAAAACTTATTTGTGATATTTCAAGATTTTTTTTAATACTTTGCATTTCCTCTCAGGTTTTTTATGCCCAAATTGAAATTGTGCATAAAAACAGGTGTATGGAGACGCACCCAGTGACAGTATCACCTTATAAATTTGAGAAGGCAGTCATGTTAGCATGCAGTCTTGTCTCATAACAAATCACTGGTCCAAACTGGGCTTATTAAGGTTTTTCACTATGGGCATGGCCATTAACATGCACTGAGTCACTTAAGCGATTGTTAAAGTCAAAAAACTGTTTTTTTCTTTTTTGTTCTACGTTGAAGAACACTGGTATATCATTAGAGAAAACATTAAGACAATGTCAATTTACTGTGGTGAACCACTTGTTCTCCTTCCACTTTGTTCCTCTATGTGCTGTATGCTAACAACAGCATAATCAAAGTTAAATATCCAGCTGTAACTATTTTGTAACATATTTACAGTCTCTCTCACCTCAACAATGTTGCAATGTAGCTCCAGAGAGCAGAACTGTGTCACAAGCAGGACAAAACCCTCTGATTCTCTATTAAAATCATTTAAATTTAGAGGTTGGCTACTTACCCAACACCAGGAACACCCACCACAGCCAGTACTGTCCATCAAAGTAACCGGGGAAGTACGTGGAGAACTAGAAACCCAACAGAAATGACTGGTTAGAATAAATATGGCCGGCACTGGTTTCACTCAAATGAGTCCTGCACTTTAAAAGCCAGTGAAAAAAGCAGCGCACTTCTCAAGAGATCTTGGAGGTGCAGCGCCAACAAGCCAACCACTACAGACACAACATAAAAATACCAGAGTGGTGTTTGAGGCTTGGGAGTTCTTTGTGCGTACATAAAACCATATTTTATATGTTTGTATGTGTTTGTGTGTAAGTGAGTGTGTGTGGGCTCCTTGTCATACCCTGACTATGAGGATCCATTTGATTAGAGAGAGGCCGAAGCCCGAGATGGCTCCGTAGCGGCCGGCTGCTGAGGTGGTCAGACAGAAAGACAGGAAGAAGCCGATCCAGTTGAACAGGAATGCCACTGAACAAAGGATGGAGGGGAAAGAGAATTATGGTGTTAGATGTGCCATCAAAAAAAAATTGTATCTCAAATAAGAGGGGAAGCCATTTCCACACAAATCTAGGCAGAGAGGAGCTGAAGATGCAAGACGAGTATGTGAGTAGATTGGGTAACTGACTGAAAAAGGTGAGCATGAAGATGCCGTCATTTCCTATCCTCAGCTGATCGGCGTCTTCAAAGTCGTCTCTGGTCACAAAGTCTTCATCCTGTGATAAAATAAGCGACAGAGGAGCAAAACAAAAAGAGAATTAAGTAAGTTATTCAAGCAATAAAACCATTTCACCACAACCAGGAAGTAGCAGAGCTTTCCAGGGCTTTACTTCACTTATTTCAAACTATTTCTAGTCTTCAGATCAATTAATTTGATAAAGCTTGTTTTATTTCAACCAATTTAAGATGCTGGATTTAGACTTATGCAAGTACAATGTAGTGATTAAGCACGGGCAAGCACCTGCTGATGGAAACCAAGCTTTGCTCACAACAGAGAGAAAATACAACACAAACAACCAACAGACCAATGGAACCATCACAACACAGCAAGCCCATCTAATTACTATCATTGTCACTTTATCTTAAAGGTCTAGAGTCAGTCAAATTCAATACAGAGCATCAGAAGAACCAGTAAATCTTGTATCGTTATTACCTAAGCACGAGCTTGCACTCTTAATACACAAACACACAAGAAGGGTGAGGTGCTACAAGGTACATAAACACTGCAGGTACATCTGCGTTCTCACACACCAAATACACGTCCTCTCTCATCATACACTCTCCTCCCACTCCTCCCAGTTACCTCCAGTGAACTGCGAATTACATCGTCAAAAGTCTCCAGGCGCTCCCTGTGCTGAGGCTGCTGCTGAGCGCACGGCAGTGTGTGGCAGAGAAACACAACACCAGCAAATCAAACAGGGTGGCCCCACATGCAGCAAGGTGCAAAGCATCACAGTGACCACTAGAGGTCAGAGATGAGCTTTCATTTTTTACTGAATGGATACTTTTTTTTAAAAACAGTCGTTTTTACAGGCATGTGTGGAATTCTGATGGATAAGACAGAGACTCAGAGATGGCTTCCATAACATGAGAGGTTTGATTATTGGTCTCAAACAGCCCCTCAGGCATTAAATGCAAGTTAATTAGCCTCTTACACAAGATGTGGTGTGCTTTGTCCTTTGTAAATAAAAAGGACTAACCGGAAAAGAAGTAGTTTCCACACACAAACATTTTGTGTCTGTAAAGAACATGGTTGTTTCCCTAAGAAATCATGCCATTAAAGCTTTTGAAACTTTGAATGCATCTTATATCAAATACTCTTTCATTAACAACATTAACATTAGAAACATCTGTCTTTCTAAACACCTGCAGCTTTTTGAAAGCAAATTTTAAAAGGCAAATTTAACTGTAAATTTCAACCTAACCATCTGTGAGATAACTGATACAGAGATAAAGCAGCTCTGTATTGTAGCAAGTTTGAGTACCACAGGAAATGTTAGCTTTTGTACCTAACAGGATAAGATAAATACCTGCCCATACATGAAATGCCTGCCAGCACTGCATCAGAACAGAAAATGTTTTTCAGTCTGAAGCCCCCTCCAATGTTTAAATGCTGCAATTATTACTCAGATTTTGGGAGAATAAAACCAGGTGCAAAGTGCACCAAGGGTGGTTAAGGGCAGCCTGGGAGACTGAAGTGTTCACAAAAGTAAGAGACACAGACTGTGCTCAAATATGTGAAAAAATGTAACACAATGTTCTTTAATATGTTTTTACTAAAAGTTTTTCTTAATTTTTATGAGTCTCTTTTTGTTCAAACCAGCAGTAAATGTTGGCAGCGAGTCATGTGGGAAAGACAGAGACACAATCAGATAGACAGAATGAAAAAAAAAAAAAAACGTTCCATTGCAGGGTGCTAAATACTTCCTGCCTCGCAGACAACACAGGAAATGTTTGAGCACAAGCTACAACGTGTGTGTGCGTATATGCGTGTGTGTGTGTACATAGTGAATGTACCCACAGGCTAAATGAAAAAAAGTGAGATACTCACTCTTCCAGCTACCAGGGGAACAGTAGTCTCAGCCTTGGTTCTTTCTGCTTCATCATAGGAAGGTAGCGTCGTTGCTACGTTGTATGACGGAGGCTTGGGGAAAGCCCCGTCTTCCTTGCAGTCAAAGTAGGCTGAAGTGAAGACAGCATAGTTTCAAACACTATGGCTGAAGTTTTACTAATACAAAGTTGTATTACGCATTGGCAGACAGCTGACTGGCAACCGCATCACATATTTACATATCACTGCTCATACTAAAGCCACTATTATACATGTGTTATTGTTCTTGTGTTTAGTCACTGCAAGCAGCTCTGAAAGTGGAAACAGACTCGAGACATGGAGGTGATGCATGATGTAGAATTTCCTACAAATCCCCGCTGACAGCAAACTGACTTTTTCAGATTGCAATAAATGTGCTGCTTATGCAAACAAGCAAGATCTCTATTGTGGAAGATTTTGCTCAGTGAGCAAATTTTTGACTGCCCCTATAGTGGTTATAAAACATGGTTAAAAAGACTCCCCGCTGTTCTGTAAGATGGTTGAACATGTATGAGTCAACCATTATAAATAACCAGGAGGCCTTCTAAAAGCAACCAGCTTTCACATCAATTTCAGGAAGTCGCATTCTCTATTTATATCATATCAATAATTTACGCTTAACTTTATTTGCCTGGGTCAAGACCTTTGAATCTGTTCACTCCGCTGAGTTCGAGTTGATTGATTCAACTTTAATGAAGATAGAAACAGAGTGTAACGAGTTGAAAAGGTCTCTCTGATGTAAGGCAATAACTTCATAGTTTTTAATCAAGAGCTTCAATAATTGGATCTAAAAGCTCGTGAAAAATAAAGCGTGCCAAATTTAGAAGGCTACAGCTGTTTTTCAATGTGTCAGACATATTTTTATTCAACATTTATGTCAATGTAAGTATTGGATCAAACTCAGTATCAGCAGATGTCCAATATAAGAGGACATACGAGATAGGGGGACAAAGAATGATCGGGATACAAAGGAAGCATTCATTTCTGACCTATGTTTACCTATCAATTTATTTATATGATATCAATATTAATACCCCATTTAACGCCTTGACTGTTTTTCTTTAACAGTCCACAAATGTGTATCATTCACCAGCTCAAGAAATCTTACAGGACCACGTCTCCTCAGGTCACCCCTGTGCAGACCAACACAAATACCACTCCCCATTCTACCACCATTGCAGATGACCAGGGACCAAAGACACATTTGGATGAGTCACAGTCTTACCAGCATTGTCCACTGCGATGCTGCTGTACGGGGGTGGAGCATCAGCTGCTACCTGTGGACTCTCCTCTGGGTCCTCCTCATTGGGCAGCTGTGGGAGAGAGAAAAACCACATCCTGGTTTATTCAAGGCCATAATGCACTTGTGTCAGCAGCACTCGCTGTTCTCCATTTGAGAGGGACGCTTTTAGGTAAAGATGCTTCACACTGTGTGTGTGTAGTGTGAAATTATTATCTTAAAACTGTAGCTTATTTAAAGAACTCACACTGAACATCAAAAAATGATCAGAGATTAATGGAAACTCGGCCCACGTCAAAAAAATGTCTTCAAACACATCTGGATATTATAAAGACAAAAAAGCACAGACCACAACATGTTTTTCATTTCTCCTTATTTTTCCCCACTCATTAAAAGCAGGAGACACATGACTGACCAGACTTAGCCACTCTGGATTCAGCTAAAAATGATTTTGAAACCAAAGCTCATATGATCAATTAGCCAAACCCTACTGTCAGTTTCCAGGAAAGACCATTGAAGTGGTGCCGAGTACCAAATAGTAAGACTGCAACACTGGGGTTAGTAGTAGGACAGCAGCAGTATACTGTGAAACTATACCGTGATATGAAAATGGACAGCTATCATACCGTGAATATTTGTTTATCTACAGTATTGAGGGAAAAAAAAGGAACTGGACGGAAAATCTCACCTGTGTGTGCATAGCTAAATTCCCCCTTACACATATTTCCATTTTTAAAAAGTTTCAATTATAATAAAGCATTTGTTCAACCAAACAATCTGTCTTTTTTCATTCCTTTGAGGATCACTGTAACTGATAATAATAATAATAATAATAATAATAATAATAACTGTGTAATACTGTATACCGCCAAACCATGATGTTTTCTGAGACGGTTATACAGTGAAAATCTCATAAATTACAGGTTAACAACATCTTAGTTTTCCCTTGGTGTTGGTGACACTTTATTTTACAGGTCCCATAGTTTCTTATAGTTTCTCAGAGAGGATAAATAAATGTGTGCATCACATGACATGACATTAAAGGGGAAATGGGGACAGTGGTAACCTGTAATTGGCAACTGGTACATTTACAAATAACTAAGCTAATTCCAATTAACTCCAATTAGTTTCTAGTGAGCTCCTCAGTCAGTGAGATCACCTGAACATGCTAAATTCTAAATTTTGTCTACAGGCCTGCCTCAATATACATGGAAGATTAATGATATCTTCCACCCAAATACTGAATGATGATGAATATTTGTTTGGGTTAAAATTAAGCCGTTATTTCAAGGAAATTCTTCTAGAAAATAACTGCTTATAAACTCAACACTGCAAATGCAAGTTACTGTGTCACTTCAACACCTCTCAGCAACTACAACATGAAACAGTCCATCTTTAAATGCTCGCTGCCTCATTGAGGCACATTTCTCGTCACCCACAGGAAGTAACTGGCTTTCTAATAGAGCAGTCTCTAATGCGTCTGCACATCAGCAAGCACTGCCATCACCCACATGAGCAGACTTATAATAAGGACAGTCTGCACCTTGCTAAGTAGGTTAGCCGGCGGATTTTTGCGGTTAGCGTTAAACTAGATGACCAGCGAACACACCCACTTACTGCAGGTCATGTGCTAACCAAACACTAACATTAGCCTACAGAAAAGGGCGTCGAGAAACGTTCAGTGAAGTTCCACCTTACACCACTATGCTAACTAGCTAGCATATAGACAAAGCTTTTCTGATATACCTAATCGAAATAAAAGACAAAACGCCCGAACAGGAAATCATGTTCACAGTCACGTATCGTTAGCATTAGCATCAACTAAACAGCTAACAGGCAACGTTAGCGTTAGTTAGTTAAGCTAGCGTGCCGTTAACAGCCAGCTCCCCACGATAAAAAATAACGAAATTAATCGGAACAAAATTGACCTAATTAACGTTAATGACACCCTAGAATAGGAAACCGTCACTTTCGGGAAGGTGACACCACCGACACACCTGAGAGAGTGTGAGCTTCTTCAGTCAAGCCAGGCAGAGTCTCAGTGTTAACAGCTAACGTTAACGTGTGCTGTTAAATCTTTAACGTGTTAGCTGTTAGTAACCGTTAGTGTTCACATACCTGCTGGTATCTGCCGCTCGGTTCGGCCATTCCGATGTGAACGGCTGGCTATCAACAATAGAGAGAAGAACACGCCACCGAGACACCCAACGAGAACAAAATTATATAACTGTACAAACTGTAAAGTCGATCCTCGCCACAATGAAAAAACCTGTTTCTCTCTCGACTGCTCAGCGCTCACACCACTGTCAAGCTACACTAGTGTTAGCATACAGGCTAACACGACTTCCGGTTATCATTTTTAAAGAAAGTCCAGATTGAGAAACAGAAACAGTATCTTTGCAAATATATTAACCTAATTTATATCTCAGCACTACTAGCTAATATATTTATTCAGACACTTCTTTCTCACAAAGAAACGTCATCATTTCTGTTTATGAAAGACACTTCCGGTGCTTTTATTTTGAAATCAAAACCAGTCAGTTTCCGTTGTATTCTTGCTCACTTGACGCAGGTCTGGCTCTCAAATCGATTGACGTCATTGGCCACAACAAACCCTCTACCGCCCCCATTTGGAACAAAGTGAAACAGCCATAAACATTATTAAAACATTACTTAAAGAATTAGCTGCTAAAATTAAATTACTGATTAAAAGTTATCCATCATCAGCGGTGAAGAAAGTACTCAGATCCTTTACCTAAATAAAAACAGCAATATAGATAAAGTATAAGTCCTACATATAAAATTTTACTTAGGTAAAAGTACAAATAGTTTTTGCATTAAAATATACAAAGTAGTACTCACTTTGCAGAATGGCCCATTTCAGGATAATGTATGTCATGTAATCGAATTACATTTATTGGTGCATTACTTACATGTACATATATGATGTTACCTCACTAATTTAATTTATTTGTATGTATTATATACATACATATTACTTTTTATACTGCTGCGTAGCTTGTGAATTTCCCCCTGGGGATCAATTAAATCTTATTGGTATACTTGTGTCATAATTTAACACATTTAATTCAACTTAAATTATCACACAAATATAGTGGAGTCAAAGCAGAAAGTGGAAGTACAAGTACCTCGAAATTGTGGTAGAGTACTTGAATAAATGTACTCATACATTTTTAATAGTAACTCATGAACATCAGTAAGTAGCACGACTAATGTACTAAATTTTAAACACACTCAGAGTGGGCATCATTGTGAAATAAAAACAAACGTTACTGGGTCTTGTAAGGTTTTATTGTATCTTTATCTAAAATAAAAAGACAACAACAACACCTGTGACACTTTGTTTCCAAGCTCAAGTGTTGGAGAAGTTATACCTGTACCTGAGATTGATTTCTAGACAAGTTACTTTGTAGGTATCCGGTACCTAATAAGCACAGGGTAAGTGGTGCCTATGTGCTTTTGGTTGTAGTGGTGGCAAACAATCTCCACGTCGTAGAAACTGAACTGGACTTTGACGCGCTCGTTGGGCGAGGTGAGGAAACAGAGGGTGTAGAGGGCAAACTCAAACTCGGGACTGACGCCGATGAAGATGCTGCCCTTGGGCTTTATACCATCCTTCCAGCTGAACTGTAGTGCCAGGATGTGTTTGTTCTCGTCTGGCTGCAGGGAGACAGAGAGAGAAAGCAATGGCAGGTGATGACAGAGAGGAGAAGAGGATGGTGAGGGATGGAGAAACATGTAGGGCTGTTTGACTAAAGCAGCTGTGGGCTCGTCATTATCAGTCTGAGTAGAAGAGACCAGACGGAAAGATGTGAAACAGACTCATGCTGTTTGAGGTGTCAGCTTGTTATTATGAGTCTTAACTAAGAGACTGAAATATGAAGAGGAAGTGAGACAACAAATTTAACTCAGACAACTTAAACAGAAACATCTGTTTATAACAGCATTATTATATACAACATTATTATACACCTGACATATGGAAGCCAATTTTCACCAAGAAAAAAATAAAAACCATCAAAATCATAAGATAACGAGTCAGAATTTTGACTCAAAAAGGAAATAATTAATTAGTAAGTCAAACTTTTGACTTGCTACCTCACAATTTTGACTTAGTATCTCATACTTTTACTTATTATCTCATAATATTGACTTTTTTCCACATAATGTGAAATTCTTTGAGTTAGCTCATGATTTTATCTTTTTATCTAATAATGTTGATTTCATAAGTCAAAATCTTGAAATTATCTCATAATTGTGATTTACTATATCATAAATTTAACTAGCTAAGTCAAAATTTTGTGTCACAATTAGTATTTTTATGCTTTTTATCCACAACCTCTCACCTATTTCCTTTTCCGGGTGGAAATGTGCTTTAATATGATACATATTTTTGGGTATAATTGCCCTATTCGTCAACTCAGCCCTTAGCTGATCAGGATATCAAACATAATAGTGTCCCTTAGTTCCAGTCCTTCATGCAAATACTTGGGCGTGCAGTATGCTGCATGATACTTGGAGAATGGAGAGAGGGGACTGGTGGATGATAAGCAAAATAGGATATGAAAATGATGCAGTGTTTCAAACTACAGGAGACTTGTTTCTGTGTTGAAATAGAAGCATTAGGCTCCGGTTAGAAAGACAAACTGCAGAAAGCTGAGCAGAAGGTGAGAGAGTGAGTTTCGTCATGGCAGGATGTGAGGTTTCTCATGAGTGTGTGAGAGCAATGATGAGAGCCAGACTGCAAAGAGTGCAGATCAACTTTGGGTGAAAATATATTCTTGCCCCATTGTGGTCCATCTTGATTAAAACAAGAGATACAGTACACAATGACATTGTACCTGGGGTGAATGTGCGTCAACGCTGTAGCCTTTGTAGTCAATGTGTCCCAGCTTCTCTTGAAGGTAGAGCTGGATCCAGTTGTGGAAGCCGATGACAGTGCGCCCTCCTCTCGTCTCTCCAACAAACACATGTTCAAACCCGGAGGAGTCTGGTCTGTGGGGAGAGACACAGGCACATTTGACGATTTCAGTGTCACTTATTTTGTCAGTCTTATTTCCCAAAAGTGTAATTTGATCACCTCATGAGAGACTTTAACTCTAAACTTAGCAGCTTGACGTCTGTTCCAAGAACTAAATTGTCCTGAGTCATGAGCCATTTGGACAAAATATAGTGTTTAGTTGCTGCTAACCATTTTCAGTAGCTGTACTCACAGTGCCTGGGATGTGCTACACAGAGCCAGTTTCTCAGAGTAACACAGTTACCATCACAGTGCCAGATTCCACTGGGGAGGTTTTATTTAGGTGCTGTGCCGGATTCCACCCACCTGCTGGATCCTCTCCTCGCATAGAGTTCAAACCAGATCCTGTACAGCTGCTCCTTGAATTTCGTCTCATCCTCTGGAGAGAGGTTCTTCTCTGCCAGGTATTTATGAGCTATCTGAAAGCAAACAAGAGTTTCCTATAAAATGTTGCCTTTTTTTTGTCTCATTTATATTTGATTGAATGACCCTCTGACTTTTCATCTAGCGCCATCATGAGGTCAACATTTTAATTTGTCCAATGCAAATCTAATAATCTTCCCAACAGCCTCAGGTGTAGCTGGTGTTTGGTGCTAATAAGTTAATGTTAGCATGCTAACTTGCTTAAATAAGACAGTGAACATGGACCTTTATTTTTGGCAAAATTAAAGACATTTATACCATAAATTGATGCAGTAAAAGCACAAATTGGTGCATAGAAATTCATCAGAACGCAGGAAATCGACTGTTAGATACTCCGAATTTTCTGGTGGAGGACCTTCAAACCCCCCGTTTCATGTGTCCGTCCCAATATAAAAACACAACCTACACCCTTGCAAGGCTGTGTCGAAGTACAACCTCACAGAGACACTAGCACAGCTATAGACCTTGGTATAAAAGTGATAATTTAATAATTTAAAGGTTCAGTGTGCAATTCTAGAGAACGATAATTGGGTGTTGAGTCTCATTCTCAGGTCGTCAAATACTGACAAACGTGGGTTGGTAGAACCACCAACCCAAAGCTTTGGTATCTGACAACCTGAGAGTGAGACTCAACAATTAGCCATCTTTCTTCCTTATTTCATACTGCACCTTTAATCATTGTTAGAGTCAGTGTAATTGTGTGATATGAATATTTAAACACCTAATTAGCTCTAATTCAATCTGTAGTATAAAAGGCTATTTCTGAGGCACAGCAAGAGGGAAGGGTTTATTTGCAAACATCCCCACATGTACCTTCATAGTGGGAGTCTTAATGATGGCGTCCAGGAATTTGTGGTTCTCTGCCACCTCCTCGGGGGTTACAATTTCTGGCTCGCCGGTGTCACTCACATAGTTATCCAACAGGGAGATAAAGGCTGCAGAGACAAACATATACACTCTTCAGAAGGTGATTTTGATCCGTCTGGGGCATGGATTGTGAAAGCTGAATACAGAAAAGCTTCAAAACTCAGATTTGTGTTCGCCAGGTCTAGTAACCAGGTGAGGGACAGTGAAGCAGGTTGCTGGAGACTATGGACAAACTCAGTACAAAAATAGCAAGAAGGGAGCAATCCTTTTTTTCCCAACAGGACAGCTGCCTCACAGTGAACTCTGAATACCAGCTGTTACATAATTCAACTCCCCATACAGCTCTGAGCGAAGGCAACATGATGCACAACATAAATCTGTGAAAACATCACTAGACAAGAATTGCCGGAAGGAAGCACGCTCCAGCAGTTATCAGACGGAGGAAGATTTTGAGGATGCCAGTGGTTGTAGAGGAGCATCTCTCTGCACCCAGTGTACTGAACTCTGCGTGCTCTGTGGTTATGCAACACGCCACTGTTCGTCATAAGGAGATTATGAGTAGATGAAGAAGCTTTAGTCTGAAGGGAGGCGACGAGGAGGATAGTATCAAACGGGCAAACGGTGGGGTGGAATGTGTGAGGCGATCACGTCCATTCAGACACTTTCTAACAGAGTGGTTGTGTAAGAAGGAGAAGGACACTGGACATGAAGACATGAAGACAGACCGTTCGCTTCTGACGCTCTGGCCCTGTGCACTTACCTAAAAAAGTCTCCTTTTTGAAAATGTTCTCGTTAACAAATGTAAACAGAGGATATCCTGCTCCATCATTGTTGTCGTTGATGGCCATGCTGTCTCCAGCTTTACCCTGCAGCAGCAAGAGAAACATTAGATTTGTGTAAACTGTTTATGCCACAGCTTTCTGTGTCCTCCCATTAAATCTCAGATGCTCTCATGCATGCTTTCATACATTTTGCATTCAGTCAGAGCTACTGCCACAATGTAAGATGATAACCAAAGCACTTACAAACAAAAAAAATATAGGTAGTTACTCTAAGATACAGGAACACAACAAAGGTCCCGAAATTGAAAGAATGGGTTAATGCAATGGTGGAAACAGCATCTTATGAGTGTATGCTAAGTGGAATGAATGGCGATCAGGAGAAAGGAGTGTCTCCTTGGGACCGGTTATGGACTCCTTTTAAAATGGAAGATAAGCCTACATAATTACTTTCCTTTGAGACTTATTTGTTAATTTTTCTTTGTGAACTGGAGCCCACCTCCATATTATAAAAAATATGTGCCTTGTTTTCTTGTAAGCCTGGAAAATAATATATATATGCCATATACAAGCCTGTCAAACCAATAAAAACTTGGTTTAGATTAAGACCACATTTCCCACAGTCCTTAAATCCTGCTTCCCACAATCCTGCTTCATATCACATGCTGTTTGCCTTTTCGCAGTGGGTCTCAGATTTTCCCTTTTCATACCTTTTCAAACTGAAGTAGGAAAGCATTTACAAAGTCATGTATCCTTTTATATACATGTTGTATTGACCTAAATGTCTTTATATCTGTGTTATGGATATTTATTGATGTTACATGTGATGGAAGTTGCTTCAATATGTTACAGAAAACCAGTATAAGACTCTTAAATTACAAAAAACCAACTGGGTCATTGTAGGTCCAGATGAAAGATCAAATATGTAGGCAACAAATAAATTGCACATAATAAGGTGATGTCATGATGACTGATAAAGGGAGCAGCTTCGTGTGTGTGTGTGTACACAGTGCACCTGCAGAGAGATCCTGTAGTCTTTCCCAGGTTTGAGTCTGTTGATGTCGTTGTCCCACAGCTCCTGCACCATGGACGACAGCTCTCTGTCACTCTCAATCATGATGTGAGTGCTCGGTCGTGTTCTTGGTCCCGCAGTGAATGAGCTGTAGATGGTGTGGTTTCAGTAGATGTCTATAACAGGAGAAGGACAGTTAATAAAGCTTCTGCTGTGTTTGGTGTTAACAATGAGCCACAGTTAAAAAAAAAAAAAAAAGAAATTCACTTTAATAATGAATTAAAGTACAATTTTCAGGGACTGGAAAGCCCTCAACTCTGTGTCCTGATGATCAAAAAATTGGAATTGCTGTTTGATTTATCTAACTTTATCATTTTCATTTTATGTATAATTGTCGTTATTTAACAGGGGAGGTATCTTCATAAGCCATTTTTGGCTTCTAACCTCCCCTGTACAATGTTTAATTAATTTAATTTTTTAATTTCTTTTTTTTCCCTCTGTATTTTCTATACATGTATGTGCAAATAAACTAAACTAAATTTTTATGTGTTTATCTTTGTCTCTAAAGCCTGGAAATAAATGCAAGACACATTATTTCATTAGTATTTATTATGATTTCTCCACTATAATGCGGCACGTGCATTGTTAATAATTTATGAATTTTGCTGTAGACAGGAAGGTCTAAAATGTGGGTGTAAAAGTCTCTGTAATATTCAAATTCCTTTCATTTACTTATGGACTCTTGCAGTATTACTGGACTTAATTAAGGTGTCTTGTAAGCCCACACAGGCTGGGCATAATGTATACATGAGATAATAATCATCCATTAATTTAATCATATTTAACTATCCTTTGTTAAATATGGCTTTAATTTATACAGCCACCTGTTGGCACTGTATGTCATATCAAAAATGGCACATTAAAAATACTTTTCCAGTCTTAAACAAATTGATAGATGTCCATAAAAGTCCAAATTTAACTCATAATCACCAAACAGTGATGGCCTATCCTGTTATAGTCGTCTGCATTGTAGAAACATAATACAGTGGCCTGCTCTGACAGACAGCGCTCATACATGTGACCCAACAGCCACACTGCATCCCACAAAAACATGGCTGATCACACAGATCACACATCCATGACACCGAGTTCTGGGATCTTCATCATTGCTCACATCCCATCAGCCACCACATCAAAAATCCACTGACCTTTTCCTCTGACTGTCGTCCTGCTTGAGGAGAAATGGTGATTGATTCGAGTGTTAGTGAAGTTCCTCAGTGTTGGTCAGGTGCTGCTTTCCTGTGTTTGTGAGCGCAGGTGTTTTTATGGGCATAGCAACAGTTCGTTCAGTCAGTCAGTCAGTCAGTCAGTGTATGGAGAAAGACAGGCAGGGGCTGCAGGGGGGGGCGAACAGAGGGCATGAGGCAGGGGATGGGACAGGACAGGAGAGAGGGGCCATTTTAAAAGGGTTATCCCCTGTCAGCAACTCTAGCCAAAGGGATTACACCATGTTGTCGTCTCTTTTCAATCTCAGGCTAAAACGTGGGCTCTTTGTTTCTTTAGTGTTTCATTGTTCCCCTCTGTCACAGTGTAACCTCTGGATTACAGGGTAAATGTGGGTCATGTTTCAGGTAACAAGGTGCTGTAAAGTCTCACTTAAAGCACCACAGGGAGCTTTTTTTGTTAAGCAAACAGAAAATTATTGACTTTTAAGACTAAATGTTTGAGGAAAATTTAAGTCCGTAACAAGCTCTAAAAAGGGTAGTGACACACAAAACCAAACTTCAGAAATGCCTTGTATCAGACTTGACATCAGCATTTGCTTAATTACTGAATTATCATCAAATAATGGCATGTTAAGAGTTAAATAACCCTTTTAATTGTTTCTAAGTGTAATTTTTCGTCTTTTTGCACTGAATGACAAAAAGGAGGGAGGAAACTCCTTCTTGGCTCCTTCTGTATCTTTATAAATGATATGTAGTCTCACTAAACCATCATACTAACTGTCTGGAGCTAATATATTGCTAATAAAACATTTTAAACAACTAACAGTGTGTAAACCAGCACTGCTTCTCAGTTCCTCTGGTGCGAGACTGTTTCAAAGTGCAGGACTGAAACCTTTGGTGAGGCAGCCATTATGCTCCGAGCCACTGGACAGTTTGCCTGAGGATCTGGGAACAGCTAGAGGTGTTGAAATGTTTAGTGAATGTAAAACCTACCTATTCAAAGAGGCTTTCAAGAATGGCTAACAGACATTATAAAGTCTTAGGGCCACCTACCTATGGCTGGTTTTGCCTGTCTTATATGATGCAGCACCTATGGCCGTATCAGTAAACAAATAAAGGAGGTCATAATAGACACTGGCATTCTATCTGTCTATTCGATCTGCTGATGATGTGGTGAACACTTGTCCATTCCAGAGGCCGCAATTTCTGTGATATGCTGGTACAAGCAGACGCATCTCATAGATAGTATAGACGGCACGATGGGCTTTTTTCCTTGCGGTCATTGCACTTCCTGCCAAAATAACAAGAAAGCCAATACTTTTGTCAGTCGTATCACCATAAAATGATACAAGATTAAGAAATGTATTACTTGTCGTTCCACTAATGTTAATTACCTTCTGTCATGTCCTTGTGATCTACAATATATAGGCAAAACCAGCCAGCAACTCAGAACCAGAATCAGCGAGCATGAGCTCATGAGCTCTACTCACAGAGTGGATCCAAAACCCCCCGTAGGAAGCCAAACATCCAGCTACTGCACTCAGTTTCTGTGGCACTGATGTAGTTAACCCTAGCTGCTGAGGTTTAGTTCAAGAAACTTAACTCCTGCAGTGTCAAAGTAGATGGATCTTTCTTTTTAAAACTGAGCAACCTTTAGGCCTGAATGAAACACTTCATTTGTCCTGCTTTTATAGACATCTGCATGTACCAGCACGGGCCTGTTGGACATGCTGTCATATTTTGTACTTTCTTTTAGTCTGTGTATAGCTGTGTTAATTGTACAATTGTATATTATTATGTTCTGCTATCATACACTGGTGTTTGAGGGTGTTGTGAATAGTGTAGTACTCATAGGACAGGTCATTGTGATTTGGTAGTCAGGCTTCTGCCCCTCGGAGTTGCTCTCATTTAATAAGTGGCACCAGTGAGTGGTATCTGTTCTGTGAAGCACTCCTGTCAGTAGCACTGATGATAGTGAAGGACTGAAATGTTTGCTGCTGTTTTATTCACTTTTTTAAAACTTATTTTTTGCACTTTGAGCACTGTTCTTTTTGTGCACGGATGACCTAAATACACTGACATTATTTTTGCATTAGCCTCAGCCTGTGAACCTTCTTTGTGGCTATCCAGCCCAGGTGCACTGGTGTACGGGTATCTCCTCTGCTGCCCTAACAGACATTTTTTTTTACATTATTTTATTCTATTTATTGCAAAGTTTTATTCTTTTTTTACTTATTTTTTTAGCCTTATCATTTTTTCCGTTTTGTCTCTTAAATCTATTTTACCTAGTTTTTAGTCTACTTTCATTCAACAAATTTATTATTTATTATTATTATTATTATCATAGCTTAAAACCTATTTTAGTTGCATTTTTATTCTTAAATTGGTTTTTGTTGGTGTTTTTCCAGTCTACACTTGTTCTGTCTTATAATTGGTTATAATTGTTTTTTCAGTTATCCGTGAAGCACTTTAAACTGTACTAATCTGTATGAAAGGAGCTATAAAAATAAAGTTTGATTGATTGATATGTATGTTAACTGAACAGTTACTGTGCCGTACTTCCCCTGTGGATTTAATGTCAGTCTTTCACTGGTGATACTTGGTTTCTTCTTGACATAAAGCACAGTGTCACTCATGCAACAGCTTTTGTGAATCCAGTTTGCATGTAAATGTACTAACTCTATTTTACAATACTGTAAGCCTAACTCTTGGTTATGCATTTTCACCTTTTTCTGATTTGCAGTCACCATCACTCAATGTGTTGTCCAACACTGGTTTCACAATTGTTTTAAGTAAAAGCCTTTAAGATCAATTGCTATTGGAAGTGTGTTTAGCTCACTGCATAGCTGTGCGCCTACACACAGTGCGAGCAGAAGAACTATGCTGGCACCAAAGCACATTTTTCAGTCTCAGATCCAATTAATAAAATCAACACAATGTTAAGTGGTAACATTTATTTGGAGGAACAGTATGCCTGAATTTATTCTAACAGGATTCTGCAAGTCCTGTATTCAAACATTTCTTACATGAGACATGACGTGAAAGTGGGTCTGCACTGAAGGGAAAGTGAATCCATGTGCATTTCAAGACTGAACAAGAGATTGTCTTTTTTTTAAATCAGCCCAACCCAGCATCAATCCTTTAAAGCAGAGAGCAGCATATCATTCAACATGGAAAAAAGAACAGATTTGATGCAGGGCTCAGAACAGAACTGCCTGCGTGATGTAGTCTACTTTCTTAAAAAAGGATAAAGAAAAATTAAAATAAATTAAGCATGATACAAAACATTTTTTTATATTTTTTGTATCTCTAGACAAGATTATATGGCCTCTCTTTGACACTAATATTTGGCAACAGTTGTACAAAGGAGGTGTGAATAAATCAAATCAATCACTCCTAAATGTCTCGGCTGTTCACCAAGTTAGGATTTCCTGTCTCACAACTCAGTCCCTGAAAAATTCCACACACACACACACACACACACACACACCATTATTACAATCCCTGTTACACCATCAGAGGACTCACTGTCATAACTATATTTAGTGCGGCATCCTCCGTTATTACATTCTGTATGGAAAAATACATGTGACTGAAACATTCCCCGCAACCAATCTCATAAAATTCCACTTCTCAAATCCTGTGACTTTATATGGTGTGCAAAGACACGTTTCTAGAAGTAAACTCATCTCAAGAAAAGCAAATCTAAACATAATCTTTCAAAAAAAACAAAAAACAAAAAACATCCTTGGAAAACATGAAAAAAAGGTCATCATACAGAGTCTGAACTCTGAGGGAGACAGAAGGGGTTCCCACTCTGGTAGTCAACCAAAACAGCCTAAAGCTGAAACAACGAAATCTAAGTCTGTAATTATGTCTCGATGAATCTCCAGGTTCGCCTTCATTGCTTTAAACCCGTGTCAAGGGTGTGTATCTTGCTTAGATCATGAAATCTACTTAATCATCCATGTTGAGGTTTCAGCTGTTAGTTGTGTGTCACACTTTAGACATGTGACCGAAAGCCAGCCAGAGGATAGATACTTTATATAACAAGCTGAATACTTGATGTGACGAGGAAGGGCAAATGCAGTCCTTCTTTCCCTGCGAGCTAACTGAAAGCAAACACCTTGAATTTAACAAACTGAGTCAGTGGTTGCAGTATTGTAAGCTTGTGAGATGTCAAAGCTTATCATGAATAAGTCCAATTATGGAGAGAGTTTTAAATGCATTAGTTGTTTTCTGTTCACCTGCTTTACGTTTTGAGATTTAGCTTCAGTTATATGACACTGTCATAAAAGATTCAGTCAATAAACACATATTTTCGATGTTAAACCTTTTTAAGAAAACGTCTACATTTATCAAAATAACCAAATCTCTCCATTTCTCTCTGAGATAAAGCTAAAACTGTTCTTCCCATTCCTGATCACTTTATGTACATGACATCTGTCATATATTATAAATACAAACAATTTATACCCAGACACTGAATGTTTTATACCCAAGATGCCTGGTCATATTCAACATAAACAGTGATACCGTAGTACATAAATGCAGTGGCACCGCTGTGCTAATGCAGGCATAGTGAGTGTCACAAGTGACGAGATGGTGATGTGAGATAAAGTGCATTCGAATGGAGCATACAGCAGCGAGGCACTGCGCAGGTGTCAGTCCTCCTCGTCACTCCAGAAGGCATCTTCTTCATCGAGATCCACACCATGGAAGAGTCTGCGACGGGAAAAGAAAAGACGCACAAATATGTTCATGGATGCACAGTAAGTGTCGGTGAGAACAGACACAGAGAGACAAGATCACTCACTGGTTGTAGCAGGGTGAATGTGGGTTGTTGAAGTGACTGTACGGGTTGACTTTGCTGAGGAGGCCCAGGCACAGCCAGCAGAAGTACTGTCTACACGAGGTACACGTCATCTTGTTACAGCCATCCACTTTCTAGAAAGACACAGAGACGAGGCATTAGGAAGTGAGGACTCAGCAAACACAAAGTGACCACCCTGAAGACCCGACCCTTTTTGCTCTGCGCTCCAATAACAACTGAGCAAGCCTCAGTCACACCCAGCAGAATCACGGTCAGCTTTCCCTGTTCCTGTTATACCAAGATATGTACGTGCTACACTTGTCACATTACATTGTACATAGTCGCATCTTAAGTTAGCTTATGTATGCAAAATGCCAGCTAACTAGCTAGCTATGGTATAGGTACATTAAGAAGCGTTAGTCTTATGTCAGATCACCATCAGCCCAGTTTGCTTCCTCCTTATTTCTGTGGTAACGTTAAAAAGATTTGGAAAAGGACACATAGGTTAGTTGCTGAGATATTAAAAATATGACATCAATTATCGTTGGCCTTTGTTTATATTGTCTCTGTAGGGCTACTTGTCACCCCAAAGTAACATTTGGTGTTGTTTATTTGGATATACATGACACCTTTAACCCCATCATGAAAATATCCTTCAATCACATACTGTAGTCCTTGCTGTCGGCTTCTTGAAGCTAATCTAATACACACTTTGACACCCCGCTTAACAGAACTGGCATCTCCATGTTACTTTCTGTCAACGTTGTCCAACCAAGCAACAGTAACTAAGACGGGCCGGACCCTGGATTTGGTCAATTAACAACAGTAACTGACACCAACTGGGGCTTGAAATCTTGATCTTTAAAAGAAATGTGCGTCAAACACAGGCTGCAGTTTGAATTTTGTAATGACCCGAACGCCTTCTCTCAGTCTTTGTATCAAGTAAGTAAAATAAATGCTCTGTTTGTCTCATCTTTATAAACTGACAGCAGTGAACACTGACCCCTGCTGATGAAGTCAAAGCCTGTTCTAACTGTTCTGAGACAAGCAGTGGGAGACCTGTATATTAGTTCCACAGCGTGGGCATCCTTTGCAGTTCTCGTTGAGCCAGTCTCTGCTAAAGGACTCTTCCACTGCTTTCTGGATCACCCTCTTCCCGAAGCGTTGCTCCAGGAACTTTTTGCCCTCATCTGTGGCTGACAGGTACTCATCTCTGAGGTTACGCAATTCATCTGTGGAACAGGGCAAATAACAGAGACAGGAACTCAGGTATGGGATTCACAGAATCATAGAATTGTGCATTCTTCCACTACAACAGCTACACAGCTTCAAGTCTGTCATGAACCTGAGTTGTGCAGCTATTTTATTTCCAATGACATTACCTGCAGTAACTTTACAATGGGAGAGACCGTGATAGCCCAGCTTGCACAGTGTGCAAAAAGCATACTGGCAGGCCGAGCAAATGCCCATGGTTGTGTCTGGCTCCACCATAACAGCGGTGCCGCAAGACTGGCGGGGACAGTAGACCACGTCGGCCATGAGGTCCAGAGTGGACTGGAGCAGCAAACGGTCATAACGGGCAAACAGCTCCTCATCCACCAGGTGCTTCACCTGAGCAATGAAGACAGCAGGAAGGAAGGAAACTTAAAAAAGTCCAAATGTGGAATTCAGTTAAGCCCTCCTCTGAAAAGGAACCCCCCCCCCAAAAAAAAACACCCTTCACTTGTAGGCATGCGCGCACACACACACACACACACACACACACACACACATCTACTTTACCGCTCTCTTACCTGTGATGGTGTGGCTAAGGAGGTACATTTGGGCTCAGGGCAATTAAGGCACTGAACGTTGCCGTCCCGTATTTGGATCTGGAAGTATTCAGTCATGCAGGCCTTGCAGTAGACATGCTGGCACTCCTTAAAGCAGAGGCAGCTGGAGCCCAGCTTCTCTGCAAAGCAGATCCCGCAGCCGAACACCTTGCTATCAAACACCCTTTGGCGCTGCTCCTCGTCAAAGTCCAGGAGCTGAGGTAGGAGGTCGGCACACGGGTCCATCAACAGGACGGCCCGCGGGTCCAGTTGAGAAGACACTGACAGAGGTGGTTCAGACTTTTCTTTGCTCACCTCTCTTTTCTTTTCATCAGCGTTTTCAGAGTGACTCGCCTCTGTCAAAGCTGAACAGAATGGACAAACATTATAATCAATCTTGAATTCAATTTTGTCTGCTTACAGAGCACGTTAGCATAGTAATCTGATTATTTTAAAGTAGAAAAATGCTTGTCATTTTGCTTAACATGTAAGCTGACTCAAGACTCTTACACAGTGTGTGCTTTGATCAAACAAAGCACATGTTTGAGCTACCAGCGATCGTTTTATCAAAAACAAATTAAGCAGAATGAAACAATGTTAACTGCAGGTACTCCACCCATTTAATCTACAGAATCGAAGAGGAGCATATTTGTACTTGTGCTGACCTAGTTCTTCTTTCAGCTTAACTCAAAAAAACATTACAAAGTATTAACAACTTTTAATAGGTAATACAGTGGTATGACTAATAGTCACATGAGAGAGGTGCTTTAGTTAATGCATATGCATCCACACAAGAAAATAAACTATTCATTCCACAAAGCACATGCCTACCTGTGGCTGCTGGGTCGGTTTTTCTGTGTGCACCACCTGCCTTACTTCCCCCCCTGATGACTTCAAGAGGAGACTGGATGGCCAGAAAGTCCAGAGCCTCCTCTTTGAGGAACTGGATCCATGTGAAAAGAATCACACAGCCTTGGTTCTCCTCCCACAGCTCATCCAGGCGTCTGCACAGAGAGCTCATCTGTGCAGGTAAAATAAAAAAGGAGAAGGAACAGGTATTAATGATGTGATGCATGGTAAGGAAACTTTCTTGAGTGATACTAACAATAATTAAAAGATAAATCACCCACTTTTCTTCTCTTGACTATCAATTTGGTGGTCAGTTTTTGTATCGTGAAGTAGTGAAAAGTTATCGAGGCTTGCATGAGTCTCACCTGTGCCTTGGTCATCCATTTAGAGCTGAGAGTGAAGACTGGTGCGGATGTAGACGGGTAGTCTGCAGGAAGCTCAAAGTTGAGCACCAAAGGAGGTAAGAAGCAGACATTATATTCAGTTTGCTTCTCTCCTGCAAAACACAGAGAAGTTTTAATTAGATAGATAAACTCCAAATGAGAGTGAGGTTCTTTTATATGCCTTAATACGAGTAGGAGAGAATTTCATTTAAAGCATTTGCAAAGTAGACCTAAGGCAATGTCTCAGGTGCCTTCTGCATTTGAATAGCAAATGATTTGTGCCTTAGATTTACACAGCTCACTGACAGCTGTACCTTTGACAACAACTTTGAAATCAGGAGGGAGCTCCAGACAGAGTTGGATCTCTCCCCCCTGAGCAGTCTCAGCCTGGCGGAACTCCTCCTCATCATAGATACTTGCTAAAGCAAGCAGCTCATCCTCCTGGGCTTCCTTGTCTTCAGACATTTACATTCCTGCAATGAAAACAGTCACTAACAAGAAAGCAACACAGGAGCCAAACAACCAGACATGACACTGTCACTAGTGGCTGTCAGTACAAAAATGAAACTAGCATTTAGCCTGATAATTGTACACATGCCTGCCCTGTCATGATTACTTGATTACTTAATCTAAGGCTAGTCGGTTACAATTCACTCAAACCACTCATAGGTTACAGAGTAAGTGAATGCTACATCAATGGTGGGCAAGGTTTGTGATTAACAGTTACACAAAGCTAACGCAACTTTGTTGTGACATAACCTCAGCATACCTTAGCTAACGTTAGGCTGTGCTGTGGCCCCAAAGTTAGCATGCTAGCTAACTAAAGTAAACTTTACCCATATTAAACGTGGTCGTTATTTAATAATAATGTAACGCTGACCTAAATAAGAGTGGGGTGACTTGTGGACGGGGGCAAACTGGTAAATGTAACAATACAGGACAGTTGGCGAAGTGGGAAACTTGTTAGCAGAGAGTGAAAGCACACAAGCTAGCTAGCAGTTAGCTGATGTAAACAGTGACTATGGCTACAGTGTGAGCTCGGCCCTAGTTTAGCTCCATGGCAACATTAAAACATGACACTTATCTTTCTGTACGTCTGAGGAGAGCTACGACACGATATAAAACGTGAGGCGACGCGGTAATGGTGTGAAAGTGCACGTTTCTTACCTTGTCCGACCAAATACCAGTGACTCCTGCCCTATGACTGGTTCATGACTGGAGGCAGTGTGGGTGTGACAGCGACGCCTGCAGGCTGCTTAGTGTACTACTGCATTTAAACTGCACTCATACTCATGTAGTGAAGCCAGCTGTGTGTTTTTTTATTAGTTTACACTGAGAAAAGTTGATTAATTGGTTCAAATGTATGCTGTGACACTATCTGAAACTCATAAAACTCATATGTTGGTATACCATACTACTAGGCCTAACTATCATCCTCTACTTCAAGGGTGTAGGTTTCATTTCAAAACTGGGGGGCACTCCTAAACGTGGGGTTTGGGGGTCCTCAGTACAAACACATCATTTCTTGCATCCTGTTTAACTTTAATGTACCAAATTGAACTTTTCTGCATCAGTTTTAAGGTGTAAATGTCTTTAATTTTGTCAAAATAATAATCCTCTGCTACAAAATACATGCTCTAAATACTGAGGACATATCCCTTCTAGACATGTGAGACAACCATTTTAATATTCATATCATTTTGTGATATTTATATTACAAAATGTATAACTCCAAAATGCTTTTCTTGCAGTTTTATATAGTATTTTTTATCCGTTTTGCTAATCAATCAATATTTTCTTGACTCATTCATTCATTTTCCATAACCACTTATCCTGTTAGGAGTCACAGGGGGGCTGGAGCCTATCCTCGCTGACACTGAGGAGGCGGGGCACACCCTGGACAAGTCACCAGACTATCACAGGGCTGACACATAGAGACAGACAACCATTCATGCTCACATTCACACCTATGGACAATTTAGAGTCACCAATTAACCTGCATGTCTTTGGACTGTGGGAGGAAGCTGGAGTACCTGGAGAAAACCCATGCTGACATGGAGAGAACATGCAAACAGGCAAAACACAGTTCTTGAAAAATGCCTATTCTATTCCTTGTCAATAAGCCATTTCTCACATCACATGCTTTTTTTGGTCAAGATTTATTTTTGCTTTTCTTGGTGATGTGGCGACAACAGCAGCACCCAGAAGGTGACTCATTGGACCAGCATTCACACTGTTAAGTAGAAAAAAACAGTACAAGGCTACCAGAGAACAACCAACGGACCATTGCGCTTGAATGAGAAAAGCCAAATAATGAAATACTGCATGACAGTAACTTGTAGTATCTAGTTTAAACATACAGTACAGGTAAACTCAACAAAAACACCTTCCCTCCTTTTAAACTAAACATATCATCCAGCAGTTACAATTATCTGTAGTGAAAAAAATGCACTATTTGTCATGTACAACTTGGAACAATCCATGTTCTTGAACATGTGCCACTGTACCTATATCATATTTAAACATACTGCAATATTTTACATATCCTTGAATCCTGTGTTTATTACTAGTTTTCTTCCGCACAGCCACTTTGCTTACAATTCTTCAAATCTGACATTCTTAGCTAAAGTATGCTCAGGAGATACTGAACAAAACAATCTTTAACATAATGGCCATCAAAGCAACACGAAGAAAGCAGTTTCCACCCCACGCACACGACGTTTGTCATAAAGTAGTCCATTCTATATTAATATTATGCATTATTTTTGTATTCATCAAAGAAAATGAGACATGCCGAGGTGGCTGACTGATGAATAGTACTGATCAGGGATGCTGCTGACTGTTTTCTGTGTCCTCGACAATGATCTCAGAAGAACGACAGAATCGGGGGCAAGTAGCAGGACGAACGGAGATAAAACTCAGGGGTGGCAGCTGCGACAGTTAGTCAATGTCCATTTCAGGGAGCTTGTTCTCTGCCGTTCCCTGTTCCGTGCCGGCAGGTGTGGCTTTGTCTGGGTTGCATGGCTGACTCTCTCTTCCTTCCTGTCCATTGACTGGCCCGTTCTCTGTCTTCTCCTCCTTAGGAGGCTCCACCTTGGGCTTGGGTTTGGACACCACAGAGTTGCAGGCTGAATATAGCTCCTGAACAGGGAAGACGAAAGCGTTCGTTAGAGAAAGGTTCTGTTCTCCACTTTATTTTTATAAAGCAGACTTGTTTTATTATTTCACATTTCTGTGCTCCTACTACACCAACAGCAGCTCACCTTAGAGTGAACTGGTTGCACTGGTACATCAACCACTGTATGTTTTGCCTGTTGGGCTACTTGATATGCTGTGGACCTGAACTGAGCTGTACATTTGTATTTTTTACAGTCATGTGTTTTCTTTTTGTGTGCGCTGTTGTAATGATTTATGGTGTCTGTTGCTTCTTTGTGTCTTTGTACTGAACTGAGCTTCCATGCTGTACTAAAACATTTACCACCAACTACATTAAGTGGCAATAATAATAATAAAGTATCAGGTAACATGGGCTGGCAGTTGTTCGATCTCTGGCTGTGTGGTGCCAACACATCTAAGCAGACAAGCACAAAGTTGCAATGGCTGCGACCAAGTACGTGCATGTATCACTGCCTTCATGCACTTACACACACAAACACGTGACTAGTCCAGTGATGCCTACCTACAGCAACTGGTTCATGAGTGGCAAAAAGGTGTGTGTGTATCTTTCTGTTTCAAAGTTATGCACCTTTTTGTTTGAGACCATTTTTGTCCCTTAGCATGAACACAAGCACACATACTTGGCCTCTATGGCAACTTTCAGCCTCCTAGGGTGACAACTGTGGCTACCAAAGGGTTGGGAAATTTTAGTGGACTGAACGACCAACCGATAGAGCGTCCTATAGAGCTGCTGGTTGCAGCTAAAATCACTAATCCTACACTACTTTGATTACTTGCCATGCCATTAAGTGCACACAAGTTCAAACATGGCAACATAGAGCAATGTTTTGATCATGCACATTGTAATTTCCCCCACTGCTGTGTTAAAATTCACGTTAGTCAATGTTAGACATTAAACTGCAGGAAACCAGACATCAAAAATCTACAGGACTGGACTTGGTGAAGCTGTTGGTAGCAAACTATCTGAAGATTTTCATATCCTCATATAATGTTAAGGCCATGTGTACACAAGTGTCTCGAATACAGTCTCAGTACCTTAACTTTGGCCTGGATCTCTACAACTTTGACCACTGGATCCAGAGTGAGGTCCTGGTTATTCTGCTGGTTCATCTTGGTGTTCATCCAGGCCATGGCATCTTTCACCTGCTTTTCCACCCGAGTCACCTCCAGTTCATCCAGGTGATCATACAGCTCATCCTGTTGGGCGAAGCACAGGGAAATTAGGACATCTGTTTGGTGCTTGTTCGTTAATAATTTAATATACAATCGCATTAACGGTTATTAAAACATCTACTGTAACCAGCAACAAAATTTAACTCTGCAGTCACTTGACTAAGTCAATAAACTTGCTTTTCACGTCAGGTTACCTTTGCTTTATAAGCCTCAATGACCTTCATGTACATCTGGATCTGTCTGCCAAGCTCCTCAAATGCTTTTGGTCTCTCCTCAGCTTCCATATGTCTCTCATGAATTGGCTGGCCAATTTTCTGTAAAAAAAAAAAAAAAAAAAAAGTTCACTTTTGAATGGGAATACTCCTTTTTTACATCGAACCATCTGCACAGTCACGCACACTGCATGCCTGCTTACCTTCAGTTCAGCCAGTTTGTCAATGTAAACTTGTTTCTGTTGGTCCTCTCCGTCTTCATACAGCCAGTTCTCTGTGTCCTCCAGTTTTAACGAGAAAGAGTCACGATCCTACGCGTTACATCAGAGGTGAGATTAAATTCACAAAAACATCAGCATAACAAAATATGAAATAAGTGCAGTAAATCTGAATTCAGGTGAAGGTTAGTGTCTGTTAACATGTTCTTTATTGCCTCAAGTGAGACCTATACTCACAGCTTCACTGACAAACTTCTCCAGGACGCCGTGCAGTTTATCCCTCATCTCGTACACATACTCTTCGACGTTGTTCTTAGCGTCATTCCTCTCCTTCTCTAGCTTATCCTGCATGATCATTTTACCCTGGAGGAGACACAGTGAAGGTGTCAATGATTAGTCAGCAGATGTGCACACAAACAAACTGAAGACGAGAACAGATCAATCCACTTGAGGATGAACTGAAGAAACAGGAAATATAGGTGATATTTGTGTCATATTTAGAGCTAGAATGCAACTTAAATCTTCAAATAATGAGGGAAAAAAACTCACGAAGGGAGAAGTGTTTAAGTAATTATAGAGTATTATGTCATCAGATGAAGTACAGCTATTATATTATAATCTATATGGTGACCAACAGTCATTCCTATTTGTTTTAAATAAAACCCATATGAAACCAGAACCAGTGAGTCTCACTAGCACACAGCTTGGACAACCACTGGGAGAGCATACTAGACATTCCTGGTGATTTTTAGAGCATTACCTCATTCTCCACAAACATATTTAGTACGTCACTGGACAGCTGCCAGTGCAAGTTGTTCTCTATGGGCAGCTCCACCGTCTTCGTTTTCACTTTGGGCTTCTTTGCCTGAGGAGGCTGGTCGGTCTTCTTCTCCTGCTTGGTGTCCTCTGTTGTCTGAAAAAGCAGAGATGAAACATTCAACTATGACACATATAAAGGCCAGGTTAAATGTTTATTTGTTATTATTTTATTATTTATTTTTATTAACAAATGGATGCCTTTACAACACACAGCCTTATGTGACTCCAGTCATGTTCCACTGGTTAGTGGCCCCTAACTGGAATCTGTCAGGCTCTACTTCCAAGTTGAAGTGAAAAATTTACAAGATTTTTTTTTATTATTTTGTGCTTTTTTCCTTAACTTTAATGATAGTCACTTTGAATTTGCAATGTCAGATTGAATTCATTATGCTATGCTATATGTGATCTTTTGTGTTTGAACTCTTAATACCTTTTATTGAGCTTTTGAACTGAAGTCAATTTGAATTCTTTTACATGTATTTGTCTTTCAGGGGGGCATGTAAACATTTTAAAGAGTTGTTGGTCTCTGAAGTTTTTTGGGATATTCTTTTTTTTTTTTTTGGTTATTTCATGAAATTATTTTATAAATAAATCAAAAATGGGTTGCAGAACATCCTTCACCAAATCATCCAGTGTGAAATGTTTTGTTAAAATAAAGTTGGCAACTTAGTGCTGGGTGATACGGCTGCACGTTATAACAGCGATTTCCACATCTTACCAGAGCAATATTTATCCCGAAGCGTGGCATTACTATTAAATGCTTCATCAAAGCTTGACCACTCATTAACATGTGATGTTTGCTGATAAGAAGAAATCGCTCTGTGTTGAAGTTATCGTCCATGTGTAATGTTTTCAGTCTATACTTCTTGGGAAAAAGGAAGGCAGTGTAATACTGCCCTAAAATGTATTACAGATGCATTGACGTTATGGTGATTGCCATATCGCCCAGCACAAGGTTACCTCCATCTCTTCTGCCTCAGATTTCTTGTCTTCATTTTCTCCTGCATGGTTTTTCTGATCCTCCTGGTCCACCTGCATTTTGTTCTGACACGTGACAAAAGGAGAGACAGTACAGAAATGATATTAAAGAGAACATGCAGTATTTTGTGGCTGATTTTAACCAAACTCTGGGCTCAGACGATGTCAACATGAGTGTCCCCAGTCAAAACCAAACATCACTAAGAAACACAAACACCTGTTGTAAGATTTGAGTCGATTTCTATGTGTCCAATATGTGTTGTTTTCCATCCAATAACAAGAGGAAGCCTGCTGATGTTTATCACACCACAAACTTGAAACGAGAGTGCCTGACTCAGTGTCAATTATGGCTTTTGCAGAGGCACTACGTCCGACAGCATTAATTGTCCAGGTGTTCATGATACTGGTTCACCCCTTATGTAATTCTTTAATCCTCTCACCGTTTTTTGATTGCGTCAACTCTGGTGTTTAAACTCAACTGTGTGAGTAACATTCAATCAGCAGAACACTTATGACGCATTAATTTGGGGAAAAAGGCCAAAGAGTTGGCTCTGGAGTGCAGACGGTGACAAACCACCCAAAATAAAATGCCAAACAAATTACAAAGAGGCATTAGTGAGAGATAAATGCAACCCCTTCAAGCTGTGTTGAGCTTGTTAAGGCAAGACATCTAAATTCCACAGTGATGACATTACTGACTATTAAAAAAACACAAGGTGTGGCCAGACTGACTGTGAGAACGCGATCTCTGAGGTGAAACACAAAGCAAACAACATACAAAAAAGAAAAAACAGAAGTGTAGAAGTATGTGTGTGTGTCTCTGTCTGTCTCTCTCGCTCTCTCACACACACACATCATCATTTTTTTCTTACACCCAAGCTTACATACAGAGTACACACCTCATCTTCCTTCACTGTCTGGTCTGTCTCCATTGGCTCTTCCCCCTCAGCTGTTTTCAAAACCTCTACAAGTGAGGCGCTCGATACACTGAACACGCCGTGAACATTGACCCGTACTTTCACTTTGACCTTTGAACTGTCCCCAGATGCCTGAGGAGCCACATTCTGGATCAGGAACTGGCCTGTACGGTGGAGGAAAGGGTGAGAGGTTAGAATAAGTGTGAATATCTTCTTATGTCAATGTGTTGGGGTGAGGAAGCTAAGCTGTATCACATTTCCAGGAAATATAACTATTAAGGTGTCACAATCAACGTGTTTTAGCATGATCATCAAACATCTTGTGACAGAACGCTGGATAGAGTTGGTTGATTCATGGATACATGCTTAATAGTTGGCATAATTGAGAATGCAAAATGGCTGCAACCACTCAAAAAAAGTAGCTAACAAATCTAACACAGAGCTGGAGCAAATGTCAGAGTTAAAAATTAACTGTCTCCACACTTTGGACCTAAGCTTGCTTTGCAAACTAGAAAATGATTTAAGAAATACAGAAGATTTTCAGTTATAACTCTAAAGCATTTTCACAAAATAACCCCCAACCCAGAGACAAAGAAAAAAAAAGGCTTATTCCATACTTGGTGTCCATATTATCCACTTATCTTGTACACGTTATGTCTTAATGAAGTTGAATTTGCAGTACCTATAGTGCTGCTGGGGTAGGGCAGCTCCTTGGGGTTGTTGTAGTAACCTTCGAGGGTGAAGGTCTCTTTCCGGAAGAAAGTCAAAACTTTGGAGAATGGGGCTGGATGGTTCTTTGGGAAAACTTCACAATCACTGTAAAAACACAGCAGGAGGACACGGTCAATAGAACTACAAAACCAAATACAACGGAATATTCTACAGAGATACTATTATGTCATGATTTAAAATTAAGCTAGTAGAATGTGAATAAAACTGGCTGAGAATTCAGATAGTGGGTGTGTGTGGTACAAATCGACTACAGGTGTGTGCAGGTGTGGCAGAGAGTCCTGCAGGTACAGGTAAACGCGGCTAAATAGACGAGAGCAGGAGGCAGGTTTAGCCTTAAAAAAGACAATCCCATGCAGACTTTTAACCTCGTCTTAGCTGCAGGTTTTGGGGAAGACTTTTAAATTCCACTAACAGACATGATGTAAAATGGCAGAAAGGAAAACATTACAATGATATGGTAATAGCAGTCTAAGCATTTTAAGGCCTCCTAAAAACACCTGAAAGCTCAGACCACATAATATCAGTGAAGTCCATTGATATCCTCATCAACCCTGAAGTTGTGTATTAGCTTAGCAGAGTCTTGTAAAGCATGATGTCCAAACTAACAGGTGTGATGAACCCTCCTATTGTCCCTGTAAGATTCAAACAGTAAAAGATTTCCTTATTTAATGTTCTCAGGTGATATAAGCAGAGATCGTACCTCATTCCCTCCTCTGCGGCTGAATTCCATTTTAGAGAGATGGCGTAAGGGACAACATCTGTGATGGAGAACTCTCTGACTTTGAATGCTGGTGACAAGATAGCACACTGAGGAGAAGAGGAGAAAAACACAAGTTATCAAAGCTCAAACTTTCGCCTTGAGGTTGCTTTCTTATTCTAACCAACATCAATAAATTCAGTTTCAACAGTGTCTGACCAAATGTCTCTCCCTCTGTTTCTAAGATATGACGTTGATTAATGGCCAGACAAGTGTTTTTACACAACATCATGATGTCACAGTGATGACACATGTTCAGTGAGGCCACAGCGACCTTCTTGACCAGCATATATATTCTAATAAGTTCATTCTTGAGTCCAAGTGGACATTTGTACAAACTTTAAGGAAACTCTCTTAAAGCCTTCCAGAGATGTTGTATTCATGTGAATGAGACTGATGCAAGGTCACACTGATCTTGACCTTTAGCCATTAAAATCTAATTAGATCTTTGATAAGAACAAGTAAACGTTTGTGCCAAATTTGAAGAAATTACCTCAAGGTGTTCTTAAGATACCCCTTTAACGAGAATGAGACGGATGCAAGTTCACATTGACCTTGACCTTTGACCATCAAAATCTAATTAGTTCATTGTTAAGTACAAGCGAACGTTTGTGCCAAATTTGATGATATTCCTCTAAGTTGCTTTTGAAATATCATGTTTACGAGACTGAGACCAATGCAAGGTCACACTGACCCTGACCTTTGACCATCAAAATCTAATACCTTTTTTTGTTAAGTCCAAGTAAATGTTTGTGCCAAATGTGAAGAAATTACCTAAAGGTGTTCTTAAGATATCCCTTTAACGAGAATGAGACGGATGCAAGATCACATTAACCTTGACCTTTGACCATCAAAATCGAATTAGTTCATTGTTAAGTACAAGTGAATGTTTGTGCCAAATTTGATGATATTCCTCAAAGTTGCTCTTGAAATATCGTGTTCACGCGACTGAGACAAATGCAGTGTCACAGTGACCCTGACCTTTGACCATCAAAATCAAATTAGTTCATTGTCGAGTCCAAGTGAACTTTTGTGCCAAATTAAAAAAAAAAACAATAAATAATAATAATAATAATAAGAATAATATTACTGTTGTTATAGTTTTAAATCTATTTTGTTACATTTATATTGTCTTGCGTGCACTTGTCTCACACTGTTGAATTGTTTTTGTCTTTTTGTTGCTTTTACAGTCAACACTTGTTCTGTCTTTTTCGGCTTTTCACTCACCCGTGAAGCACTTTGAACTGCACTAACCTGTATGAAAGATGCTACACAAATAAAGTGTGATTGACTAATTAATGTATATGCGCATGTGTGTCATATTTCTCCCACTCTACCATCACAGTTGCCAGCTAGCGAGTTAGCTGTGCGAGTCCCTAACAGCATCAAGATGCTGGTCAACCAAATGAGTTATACCTGCAGAGCACAGCCTCTAGCCACGGCCTCATCTGCATTCAGGGTGGTGCTCAGCTCTTTGCCGAAGAATTTGCTGATTCGCTCTTTGATGGCAGGGATTCTGGAGGCACCGCCCACAATCTCCACTGCATAGATGTCTTCCTTTTTCAGCTCTGGATAACAGAAGGCAGGACAATGTTGATACAAAACAGGCTTGTTAGAGTTTACACACTCACAGCTTCCTTTTCCAGAATCTCAGATTTTTTTTTCTTCAAAGTTAAAGCACATTACTCAACAACCCTCAATACCACTACACTGGTATACCCAGATATATTATTTGAAAATTATTTGCCATATGAATGCTCAAAATAGACAAGCAAGAGCAGGCAGGCAGAGATAAAGAAACAAGGGATGATTAAAGTGAAGCAAGAAGGCAGGCGCGCTGCCAGTATCCGGAGGGAAGGACTGTCTCAGATCTCTGTGCGAGTGCGCACGTGCTGAATGGGATAGTCCAGCTGCTATTAGAGTCAGATGCACTCACTGGTTTGTTCCATGACGCTGCGCAGGGGACCCTCCACTTTGGCCAGCAGTGCCGCACACATCTCTTCAAATTGACCTCTGGGGATATATGATCATAGATTATTAATAGAATCACAAACACAGAGTACCTCTAAAGACATTTCTAATCATAGCAACGCCATTTTTAGTTTGTGCTTATCTATAGCAGCCCTCTTTAATATCTGGACAGTGGTCCATAGAAAAGAAAACTCAAAAAGATTGTAGAGGATCCACATAATCCATAAACAGAGTGAACAGATAGCTACATTTTCATTGGCCCATCTAAAGCAAGAACAGCTTTAATTATAGTGTCTCTCAAGCCACTGTTAAAGATTTTAGTTATACCTATGACATAACAGACACTGTCCCCTGATTGATGAAGTAACACCACATCTCACCTGTTGAGTTTACTGGAAACATCAATGTCATTCATGAAGCACTCAATGTTGAGAGGAAGGTCAGAGGAGTTGGCACTCATCAGCTTCTTAAGCTTCTCGCACTCTTGGTACAGTCGGACCAGTGCCCTGGGCTTGGACCTGACGTCCAGCTTGTACTTTTTCCCAAACTCCTCACAGAAGTAGTTGACCAGGATGTCGTCAAAGTCTTTGCCGCCAAGCTCTGAATCACATGCTGTGGCCAGGATCTGATGGTGGAGGATGATGTATTGGTTAATATTTGAAACTGATCAAACTACTTGATGTTTTTAATTATTTATTCAAGATATATGTTTTAATCAAACAACATTCAATAGCTACATTAAGTAGTTTATTAAATTCTATTAAAACCACTTCCTGGTTTTGGCCTACCTCCGTTGCAAGGCAGCCCACTGTTACAGCATTCGTAAAAAGCCTGTGCAACGTGAGGGTTAAACGTTCTTTTCTGCTGACTGAATGTTTTCAACTCCTTTTTTATTTACACTTCAACTAAATTACCATAAACAAGTGATTAAAAAAAACATTGCTGGGTAGCTCTCCTTACCACTCTGTTTTATCTATGCCCACACGAGAGAAATTAGCAACTTCCTGGCAAAACCCCCGGAGAACATAGTGCTGTGTCATCATAACCTGCCCTAAAAACATTTCCCCGGTGAGTATTGCTTTTCAAAATGGCCACAAATTATTCATTACCCACCTTGAGCTTTCCCTTGTTGAAGGCACAAACTGACACCTGGTAACCCGAGTGGCCCACGTCCACAAACACCACTATCCTGGGCTTCTCTTCTGGAGCTGGCAGGTCCTGCTTGTAGATGCCATATGCCAGAGTCACTGCAACAGACAGGCATAATTTGATGTCAGTGTGTAGCACGACTGTGTCATATTTACATAGATTTACAGCTATGGCATGGCTCAAACCAGGGTACCTTCACACAGCCATGACTCATAGGCTATATTTTGCCTTATACTTGGCTTAGGTGACAACTCAATACTTTCTTATACCTTTCTTAATAGAGGACAGATCTAACACTTCTCGCACCCTTAGTAGGCAAGTTTTTTTCCTAGGATAGCAAAACGGTGACCCGCCCTACTCTGCCTCTGATTGGCCTACCCTCATATTCTTACCCTAAACCTAACCAATCTCACACCTCTTACCAAAACCTAACCAACCCAACCAATGAAGTCAACAAGTACTAGCCAATAAGAGGGAGAGAAAGGCGGGTCATGCCTTTGCCATCCTAGGATTTTTTTTTTTTGCCTGCTGTAGATTTCATTTCACAGCACAGTGTGATATAATTGCCTCAAAGCCCAATAACTAGTTATTATGATTCAGATGCTGTGTGTCCTTCATAGAGTATTCTGAGTTTCAATGTACCTGCAGTGGTCTCATTCATTAGTCGTAGACAGTTTAAGCCTGCAATCTGAGCTGCATCCATGACAGACCTTCTCTCTGCGTCAGTGAAATAGCTCGGTACCTGCGGGCGGAAGACAATGCAGATGAGGAATTTGACTGGAACTAGTAATATTAAAAGAGACTGCATACACATGTTGGGTGTTACTGTAAGGTATTTATAACATGCCAAAACATCCTTTTCTCCTTCTGTGTACATGATCATTCTGAACATGACTGATACACGACTCGTCTGTATCACAAGCTGTCTGGGTAGTGTCGCTGCGTGAGTTACTCCAGGTGCCAAAACAAAACATCTCCTTGTGGAAGAGGGCTAAATTTAGCTTTTGGCCACAGTAATAATAACATGTTATCCATCTCTGGGGCTGATGCAAACTGTAGATTTCGGACCAGTGAAAGTAACAGCCTTTCTGTGTGCAATATGTAACATTACATAACAGATGCCGCTGCCGGTGAATACATATACTGAGCACAGCAAGAAACACACACACACACATCCCACTCTTCACCAACAAGGTGCAAGGGAGGAAATAGAGCTTTCAGACAAGACATCTGGTGAAGGGCTTCGAGCTCAAAATGTCACATGAACAGGTGGTAATACATGTATACACCTCGGAGGCAGCTTTCCCTGGGCATTTTAAAACCTAAACTGCGGATGACATCAACAGCTGCCACTCAGAATAGCAGGATGTAAATGCACTGCACTATTCCACTTCAGCACAGAGAACAACATGGAGTAAAGCAAGTCACATGTCTCTTAAAAGCCTCATCAGTCCAATGGCACATCTTAAAATAAGCTACGTGCAGTGATCCAACAAGTAAATTAACACCTCCTGAGACATTTAAATCCAATTAGATATGTTGGTATAAAAATTAGCAGGTTGGACGGAGACCACGAGGAAGCTAATGCAGTGCACCGACAAACCTATTTAAGAAGTTTTATAGATTTTTTTAGACACCCTGCTGAAGCCGGCAAACTGCTGTGGGAATGCTTACCGAAATGACACAGTCCGCAACTGGTTTCTTCAGTGCACTTTCAGCAGTCTCCTTCAGTTTGGTCAGCAGCATGCCGGTGACTTGCTCAATGCTGAACACTCTCTCCTCCTCCATGTACATCACCTAGAGTTGACAAAAATAGGGAGACTATTACACCTGAGGGAAACTGTTTACAAGCCCTATAAATAGCTGTTATATATAGTGAGATTTAGAGACAATGAAAAAGGCCACTGCTGCATATATTATCTAAATATGCAATCTGAAAATGCAAGGGGTGATTTTGTGGGCAACACCAGGTTAAAGCAATCTTCCTCAATTTGTCATTTCTTCTGAGGGCTCGTGTTAATTATCTCCGCAGGGGCACAAAAACAAGCTGGGCTGAGTGTTTGTAGTGTGAAAGCCAGGCATTGATATTTGTGTACTTTGTATACCCTCTGGGTACGTTTTAAGTCTTACGCTATCAATCTGCTGGCAGCAAAAAAAATTTTTTCCTATTGAGGCACTCAGCTGATTGCAAGGTTCAGAGACACGGCACAACAATCATTTCTTACCACAGAATAATGTTAGAATAGAACAAATGTCAAGAAAAAAAAAACATAACAGCTTAAGACAGAGACAAGAGAGACTGTTTTAAGGATAAAAGCATAGGTTGAATCAGAGGATAACGTAGAAGAGCTATGATTCAGAGCAGAGAGCATTACGTGAGGCACTTCTTGGAGCACACCAGGTGAGAGAGGAAGGGAGCAATATAGTCAGGAAAGAGCTCTTCTGTTTCTATACTTTGTCTGTTAAATTTCTTATGGCTGTCCTTCAGTGCAGTACAGTACTGCTAATAAAAGCAGTTGAGTGTGCTAACCCAACCCTTACATTTCTGTTATAAATTATTGTGTCTTTTTCTCCATTATATTATCAACCTTACTTTTATACCGGTGGATCCAGAGGGCATCTGTGCCAAGTCGTACACCAGCTTAGACTTGGCTCCCTGGACATAGGGGTCTGACATCGCCCTGCCATGGAATCGCTTGAAGCCCTGCACCGTGTTCTGACAGTTGGTCACCACCTGGACACGATGACAGACGTTACATTGTTTTGCATCCAATTTAGTAGGAACTCTGAGGGTGTTAACAGGGCGACTGAATCGATTTTACCTGGCTCTTCGCAGCTGCTCCAATAGCTCGATTTCGTGGTCCAAACGATACAAATGACCTGGAAGCAAGCAAACGAAAATGTTAAGCCACAACCTGACACGCTATCACAAGCAAGCAGTCTAAACTGATTGTATAAGCAGCCTATTAATACAAATACACCCAAATCAAGCCACATTTACTTGTTTGTCAATTATTATACAGTCTCATGCCTACACATGACATTTCAGAGCCCAACCCATATAAAACTGGACAGACTGTTTCCGTTGTCTGCAGTAGCAACACTAGCAGTTTGTTTTGGTTTGCAGAAAAGCAAAATTCAATGTGTCATATCAGCTTTCTAAAGATAGTTGCTTACAAACAGTCCCTAATGTAAAAGTAAAGCTTTTAAAACACTGATGGCAGACTACACTTTTTTAACCAACAATAGATCATAACATTGTTCAAAGCTGTTTTAAACAAGTATTGTGGCTGCATGTAGGCTTGTTATTATCAATCTCGCAGCTCACACAATGAGTCTGAAGTGGTGTGGTCAGTCCACCTGCATCCACGAAGGCTGTGGTCAAAACATGCATGTCATTGTCATCCCTATCAAACACAGATGTCAGAGCTGCAATCACAGTCAACACACAAGCACTGTTGTTGATGTATAAAAGAGGAGAGGGTCAACGCAACAAGTCTCTGAGGAAATGCTGGGCCGCATCTCGACCAAGAACAGACTAGTGACATGTATGATGTGGTTTTTCTTTTGCTCATTTTTAGAGGTGAGGTAAGAACACAGGAACAAAAGAAAACTAACTAATGAAGGAACATTAAAATGGAAAAACTGGTAAATTAGTAAAGGATTATTTAGGAAAGTTCTGGACTAGTTGGATGGCAACACCTCTAAAAGCAAACGTTCATCACTCTAATTAACAGACTATTCTTTTGATTAAACACTAAATCTTGAAAATGTCAAAAACATTTTGTGAGTGTTAATCACAAGATAACAAAGGCCAAACTGATATAATGTTAAAAAAGAAAGCAGCACTAGCAGAAACATTATCATCCCCCATCTTTACCAAATTGATTATCCCAGGGAGTCAGCATATTATGAATACTCAAACAGGTGTTATTTTCTTTTCTATCCTTTCTATCTCATCAGGGAGGGAAAAATCAAACCTTTATAGGGGTATGGTCTAAGCAAGATTTTTTAAGACTTTTTTATGTACTGGAAAATATATTAATGTTTGCTCAACAGTCTCTACATTAATTTAAAAGGGCTTTTATGTATGGCTTGTGTTTTGTTTGTAGTAGTGCAAAGTGCCAAAAAATGCACTTGAACTTTACCTATTTTAGACCTTTTATTCCTTCTAAAGTTTAAAATAGCATCTTTTGTGACACACTGATTTTTCCTTTAAAAATCAGTTTACAAATACAACTCTGAATCGATTATTTTCTTTTTTAATATCACGTGAAGCCTTAATATTAATAATATTCCAAATATTTTCATAACCTGCAAGACTTTAAAAAGGTAAAAACATCTGAAAACACACCCCAATTATTATTCAAATAAAAAATACAGTCTATTAATTTGTTATAACAGGTTATATTCTTGTTACAATCTTAAAAGTCTCCTTAATACCACATGAATACACGACAACACCTTAGAAACAACGCCAAAGATTCATTTAAATTAATTACTATTATTTTTTTATTGAACATTGTATGTGGTGACGGGACCTACAACCACTGTGGGTACAAAGTGTGCCGTGTCAGCCGCATGAGGTGAGCTCATGAACTTGAAAACACCATTCTTTAAAGAACATATACATATCCTACAAATAACAATAACAGTACATATCTTTAGTACAAATTGCTAAACTCTTACAGGCACTTAAACTTGCTAGAATATTCTAGCAAGCAGTTAACTGCTGTCGTCATCGCTGAGAACCTAACGAAGGCGCACCGTTTGTCACACGGGGCACACCGGTTGGTCGGAGATCTCGCCTTCGAGATATCGACTACACTGATTAGAGCAAGGGAAACACCGCCCGCTCATGTCCGCCGGGCAACGAAAGCCTATTTCCAAACTATACAGTTACAGTAATAGAAACTGTGAGCTTAGCTAACTGACCAGCTAGCTTGCTGTGGCTCCATGGTTGGTGGGTGAACAAAATGTGAACGTTAAAGGTTAATATTAGACGGTTACAAGTTCGCTATGGAAATATTAACAAACGTTTCACTGATTTACACACACTAACAGGCAGGCTTAATAGCCACAGGGATACGAGTTCAGCTAACGGTAGCTTGTCAGAGAAGCTGCGTTCACGTGCACCGGTGAGACAACAACTGAGAGAAAATGAACCCCTCTCTTCTGTAGCTATCCGCTCAAAAGTCAAATAAATAATAGCTTTATTTTAGGTACTTACGGTGTACATCTGTCGCTGTACTCGTTGGCGACTGTCTCGATTCCTCCAGCTCGGGCTACAGCTACATAGCAGCTTTGAAAGCCCAAGTCAAATCCCACCACTGACATCTTCAGCGATCCGACTGTCTTCTAGCTGTAACGCTATCTACAGTTCGACTTATAAAAACAAAGCTGACGTACAGCTAAAGCTTTAAAATCACCAGGATGGTAAAAGTCAGGTGGAGTAGTTGTGCGGCACTGTGTTAAGTATGGCTACTTGTAGTCATAATCCACACCGCTGACTATTTACCGGTGTCTCTGATCTTCTGTGCTGGCAGGCTGCAGCAGCAAGGTGGTCTAAGTGACTTCTCGTCGGGAGTCATCGCGAGATTTGCGTAGTTCTAGATATCTCTGGACCTTTCTATAACCATGTGAATGACTGTTCTCAGATATTCGAGATTTAGGGACAGATACCCTGAAATTTCTGGCTATTGAGAGATCGTTTGGGGGTTTAAGATTTTCTGTAGATGCAAATTGCATTAACAAATCAACGACTGATTGTTTCGATGACGCCTGGGATCAACTCTAGATGGGAAAACAAAAATAGACTGTGCTGCACGAGGGTGTTAAAAGTATGAAGTCATATTTTACAAGCCTACCACACAGTTTAAACGCCCGAGTGGACAAAAACAGCTACACATTTTATTTTTACAATATATTTAGGTTTTTGTGATACTATTTACTACACTATCTTTTGTTTTTTGTTTTTACAAAGTAGAATATGCTAATAATTTAAAGCCATTGATTTTACTTTAGTCTCTTATAAAACAAACACAAATGCAGTCCAGCTAAGTCAAAATATAAGAATCTAATGAAATAAATTAATCTTAGATACTGTTTGTAAGCAGTAAAACAGGGACGTGTAAGATTAACTATTGTAATTTTTTGTTAGAAGTGATGATAGTATCAAAGTATTTTCCTTTGTGTTTGTGTTTGACCTTTTAATTAACCAAAATTTTGGGGATTTACAGCATTTAAAGAAATTACTTTTAATGCATTTTGGTGTTACAAAATAAAAATATATAACATGTTTTGTTGGTGGAATTAAAATACTGTTTAGGAACCCATGTAATAGAAATGGCAAACGATGGTGTATACATGCAGCCCTGACAAAAAAGTAAAATATGGGTGGGTGTAATGACAGTTGAATGTTGGGCGGGGGCACTGTGTTGGTGACATAGATAACCAAATGTTAAACCTGAGCAACTGTTTGCACAGTAGCTAAAGATATTGAGAAAAGAGAAAAGACAAAAAAATGTATATAGTCCTATCATTTCCTATCTTGTTGAGATTTTTTTAAATCATCTTTTGGGATTTTTGGGGCCCGGTAGCGCATGGCAATTTACTGGGATAATGTGAAAACAACTTTTATTTTGACTGATTTATTTTTCATGTCCTGCATTGTCATATAAATTAATATTTAAAAAAAACATGTGAAATTACAGCTATTTAGATTGCGTAATTATTTTTCCCTGAATTCCTTTTCGGATTTAAAAAGAAAATTAATTGCAGCGAGTTATTCATAAGACACAGATGCAGTAGAATATCACTGCCGATAGGGAGCACTGTGTGCCCTAAGGGAACCGGAAATACATTCTGGAACGATGTCGACGAAGAAGAAAAAGTAAACTGCAACATGGCGACTCCCATGCATAGAATAATAGCCAGGAGACAAGCGTGAGTATAATTAATATAACTAGATGAAGATGTAGTATTTTCATCGTTTTGTGAATATTATTGTCTTTAAAACACAAATTACGTTAAGCTCGTCGACCTTCGTGTTAGATAATGGAGGTAAATTACGAACCCTGCAGGGCTTAAAGGGAGCCCGACTGAGCCGCGGTCTTTCTCTTTCATACAGGGTTGTTATTTAACTGCTGGACTGTTTTCTTTCTTCAGACATTTATTTAGTCTTTGAACTCGTGACTGGTATGTTTTAATAAATCAATAATCGTCGATACTCCCATTTATGCGAGATGAAAGTGTGAGATATGCCAAGATACAATAACTTGCCGTTTGTTTTAACGGTCAGAGTTTCTAAACGTTTTCGACTGAAATATTGGTTCCATGTTTGTTTCGCCTCAGGACTGAGTTATATAGAAAAATACCCCATTAATACTGTTTCCATATAGACATTTAGCCTGTTACAGTATGTGTTTAGGCAAGATAAATCACTTGTATGAAATGTATAACATTACCATGCTGGGGAAAGAGCTGGACAGTTAGATATTGTTGGGCCGGTTCAGGATCACTTTGGCATGATTCTGAAATTCTGACTTGTGCACACATCAATAAAATATCATTTATATAGTGAAAGAGTGCTCTACCACCATTAGAAACATAGTCTGTTTGCCTTGGACAACTTATGAGCATAATTTCCATATTGCTGAAGAAATAAAGTGGACCTTCCCTCGATTTTTATATTTAATATGAGCTCAAATCAGGAAAACCCTGCTGAGGAAAACCGATTTGTCAGTTATTATCAATGAAAATATTTTGATTCACACTTGCATTTTTTGTACTTTAAATGTCATGAAGGTGATAGAGTTTTTTAACTAAAAAGAAGTGCTAGGGGAGGATGCCCCGGACAGCCTGACAGAGGTCTGGGCTAATCCTCCAATGTCCTCAAATCCTAGAAGCACCCCTTAATACGCCTGCCCTGTGTGGGGTTCCTGTAACTGTATTCACCTCAAGAAAAAGATGAGTCAGGACAGCAAACATCCGTTTTAACTAGTAGCCTAAATATTGTAAATGTTTGTTTTCTAACCGGCCCCTGGCCTCCTGTCATTTTGCAAAAGTGTCCCACGTGCAAAGCAAGTTGAGTATCCCTGATTTAGGTGATCCATGTTTTTTCTCACTTTCAGGCTCTAAGAGAAAACAATAAACTGTTTTACCTTAAAAAATGATTGGAACTGTCGAGCTTTCTATCTTATTATGACCTCTATAAAATCAGGTCATCTCACTGAGATCATATCTCAGTGACCTTAGTGCAGCAGCATAAACAACGACGACATAACACAGCCAGTCACGCACAAGCAAATACAAAAGGTATTTAAAAAATCTCTAAAACAGATAAAAGTTTTGCTAGGATGTTTACAGAACCTTTACCATCACCGTAAATGTTTCCCCTCCGTCTACTTCTGCAGATTGGTTTTACCTTCCCCAATATCAATTTCTAAAGTGTTTAGGTGAAAATATAGACCATACAGTGTTTAATTTGAAATATAAGCAGGCATCTTCAGAAACGTTCAACATTCCAACAGCATCACCAACTACAAAGCTTGACAACTAACACAACTAACAACAAGGAAGTGTAGCTGCAGCAGTGATTGATTTTTTTTTCTCTTTAGAGTTGTAGTGAGTGTCATTGTTGAGCCTCATTTAGATTTGTTTCTGTTGTCACACACAGGGAGGCAAACAAACAACATGTGCGATGCCAGAAGTGTTTGGAGATGGGACACTGGACCTATGAATGCACAGGGAAGCGGAAATACGTGCACAGACCGTCGAGAACTGTTGAGATGAAAAAGAAACTGAAGGAGAATGAAAACAAACCACTCAGCATCACTGGGTAAGGTCTCTATCAGTTCACCACTAGGCAGAGTCTCTTTGCTGATTTTATTATATGCTACTTTAACACATGAGTGATTGACAAAGTGCCAGTGGGTGATCTGGAGGGTCTCCTTTAAGACAAAATTCTGTTTATTTATCGCTCTATAACTGAAGCTCTTGCTGCCGCCACTGTTTGTGTTTTTTCTGTTAGTTCACTTGGCTGCGGTGCTCAATAACAGGGATAAGGTGTATACATGCAACAGTACCCAGTTTCTTTCCAAATATTCCTGATAGCATATTCAGGTTTCTCATGAACAGGATAAGGGTTTGTCCAGGGTTCTTAAAATGGAGGAATGGTGTTTACTTGCTGAAACACATAAACAGAATAAAAAGAGGACCGGTCCAAGGCACCCTCCAGGCAAAAGGTTAAAAGACCTTTAATCAGATGGCTGTTTTGTGGTGAAATGGGTTATAACACAACTCTAGACTAGAGCTTCATGGATTAATCAATTAGTAGTCAACCATTAGATTTATCACCAATTCATTTGACAATTGATTAATTGGTTTGAGTGCTTTTTTAAAGGAAAAAAGTCAAAAGTTGCTGATTCCAGCACCTTAAATGTGAGTATTTTCCGGTTCATTTACTTCTCTATGATGGTAAACTGAATATCTTTGGGTTGTGGATGAAAAAAGACATTTGAGGACATATTTGATAAACATATTTTGCCATTTTCTGACATTTTATATAATCAAAACCTAATCAATTAATTGCAAAAATGATTGACAATGCAAATAATCTGTAATTACAGCTCTTAATCTCAACATGTGCTAGCATCGTCTACGTTTTCAGGTGAAACAGAGCTGTGGAAGATTTGACAGCAGCCATTTGACAGCAACTCTGGATAACTAACATAGAGGGGTCAGGATAATGACTGGAGTTTAAGGGCGTACAGTTTTCTGGCACTCAGTGGTGGTTTTCACGGAAGAAAAGGGCCTCATTTGTTCACTTGAACGGCCCAATCTTCTTTTGTGTCTACCTTTTTAGCTCAGTATTCAAAAGTCAGAAGCCTCTGACTGTCAGAGAGGCTGGTGTTCAAACCTTTTGGCTTTACAGTTATCTGCTCCGCTAAACATTTTGGAATGAGGTGGGCGACCAGACTGAAATAATTTTCATGGTCATCTTAGTCATTCAGGGAATTTGGCTCATCAGAGGAACAGCGAGGGTGTCAATATACGCTGAGATTTCATGTTGTAACACACTGTGTACAATGGCGTAGTAAAAACACTCAGCAGTTTCTGACCTGACCTAGACCGTTCAGTCTGCACATTAAATGGAGCCACTGCTGTACTCATGTACTCACAGAGTGAAGAAGTCTGTACTGTGAAACTGTCATATGCAGAAGAAGATGCTGTTGCTTTTTATCGCCATCTAGAGGACATATTCATAAATACAACATACTGTTTAAATGTCCACATTTCCCTTAAAGAGCTGTTGCTTTTTTCTTTCTACAGACCAGGAAGAGAAGGCTCCAGTGAGAAGAAAGTTAAAAAGAAGTAAGTAAGATGTTAACCATATTGTGACCATGTTGGATGTTTTGGCTCTACACAGTATGTATTTTGATGTGAAACAAGTACAACAAGTGCACACATTAAATACAGTATACTTAAAAATACTGTAATAATATCCCAACACTTCTTTTTGCCCCATTAGCCAATATGTTTACTCCATTACATTTTTGGTGATTGATAAAAGTTTTCTTTAAGTCTGACCCATTTTGACATATAAATCCACTATATTTTATTATAAACAAAACATTTATTTACACGTGTTTTACGTTGCTTTTCTTATTGCCGAGGTCAGGTAGTTATTTCAGGAGAAATCCTTTAATGCACCTTAGGTTAAAAAACTAGCAACAGCAATTTGTTTGGAGGCAGCTAGATGCTTCAGTGTTGAAGATGTCGTACCACTCATCCGAGAGTCATTTTATTTAGGTCATTCACACAGTGTCACACGAGGGTGGATAAGGTCACATGTGAGTTGTTGGAGTCCCAGGAAAGCTGTGAGGGTCGTAGTCACATGAATTTCAGTTTGAATTTGTGTGAAAATCTGCCTGTGAAGCAAGAAGACCCTCTGTGTGTGGGTGTTGGATGGCGTCCTTCGCAGCATTACGTCCCACTCTTGTATCAAAGGCCTAATTATAGAAGTTTATGTGAACATTTCTGACAGGAGTGTGATGTAACAGCCCCCTCTAGTGGAGACCATCAGAGCCACTACAGTCTGTTAAAAACTACTTGCAGTTATCTAGTAGACCAGCAGCTGTAAATGCTTTCAGATGTCCAAAGATTCTTTTCAATCATATTGCAACAGTGATGGTTTCTAATCCAGTACTTTAAATGCCTGCACCTTCTAAAAATCACAGTGTGACTTAACTGATATAATTGTTTAAGTTATAAGTTTTATAAGTCTAAAATTTGCTTAATTATGCTTAATATTTCTATTTGTGTTTTACTGTAAATAATTGCATCTAAATATGTACCGTGCTAGGAGTAGGCCTGTTTCACAGCAGACATTTTTACTTGTCATAGTAGTAAAAGCACAGGTGTTAGTAATAACATTAACACTGACTCTGTTCTGCTCATGCACAACACCAGGACCCTGAATATGAGGCAGCTAAATGGAATTCAACCATCATTAAATCTATTATTTACACCTCTGCTTTCTCTATTGTGGCATTTCAAAATGTCTTCCGGAAAAAGACCTGTACTTTTAAGCACTTAGCCCCCCTCCTCACTCCTCTTAACAGACTTGCTAGCGTGTGAGCACTCTTGTTTCTGTGTCGCTCCCAGATGGATCAGTTTTATAGATCTCTGTCACAGCAGACATTGTTAATAGAACCAGGGAAAGCACAGGTGGAACTAATAACCTTCGCTGTGGCTCAGTTCCAGCAGTTATTGCAGAGCTGTGCAGCAATTAATAATGTTATTAGCTACACAAGTCAGATTTCTGCTGTGACGAAAGGTCTGTTCAGCTTTAGTCACACTCTACATTTTTCCCCTGGTCACGTGTATGGCCACCTACACACACACTACTGACTTGCAACATTACAGGTTGATTATTGACTTGTGGCTGTCGGCTACAAAAATGTCGTAATAATGTAACCAAACAGGTATTACAGTGTGTACTACAGTGTGTGGTTCAGCAGTGTGGACTCTGTAGAAGGTTTGGCCTCAGTATTAAAATTCTCGTGTGTCATGATTACTTAATTTTTGTTATAGAGAGGCAGGCCAAATGTCTGTTGGCGGGAGACTATCAGAGGCTGGTGACTGTGGGGAGGTCATGTGTGAGACAATAGGCCTCATGCATGAAGCCATATATGAACAAATTTTCCCTCCTTTCATATCGACAGTAGTTTTTTTTTTTTTTTTTTTTTTTGTACCCATTTATTTCTGGTAAGGCACTCTTACCAAGATAAGAGAAAAGCATCTAATTTTCACAGTCCATAAATTGTTTGTCCAACGTGAGGAAAAATATGTTTTAAATTTGAGGAATGGTTAAAAACAAAAGCATGAATATCATATGATCAAATTTAGATGTTTTAGAGCAGTGGTTCCCAACTGGTTCAGCCACAGGGTCCAGATTTCTCTTTAGTCATTAGTTCAAGTTCCACACAGTTTAATATATTCAGCATCATACTTGTGTTTGGTCGTGTCATCGAGCTAATTCAGTGTCTCTTTTATGTGTCTGTCCATTATTCACCCACTCTACAGCAGGAAACAGCACTTCAAAATAAAACTCTGTACTGGAATTTTACTGTACCTAAAAATGAAATGTGTTTTTTACAAACTTGAAACTTTGGCGAGTCACTTGAGGTCCATTCAGATTAGATCCACGACCAGCTTTGGGACCGTGACCCAACAATTGGGAATCACTGCTTTAGAGTAATCATAATGATTGTATGCATCCCTGTGGTGACCAGTGCTGTAATGTAACTAAGTATATTTACTCAAGTACAGCACTTAAGTACATAATTGAGGTACTTTTACTTGCTTGAGTATTTTAATGTCACGTAACTTTCTACTTCTACTCCACTACAATTTTTAATCCGCTACAATTATTTACTGCACAGTGGTGCAGTGGTTAGCATTGTCACCTCATAGCCAGAAGGTTCCTGAGTTCGAACCACAGGGTGGGGGAGCCCTTCTGTGCAGAGTTTGCATGTTCTCCCCGTGTCAGCGTGGGTTTTCTCCAGGTAGTCCGGCTTCCTCCCACAGTCCAAAGACATGCAGGTTAATTGGTGACTCTAAATTGCCCGTAGGTGTGAATGTGAATGTGAATGGTTGTCTGTCTCTATGTGTCAGCCCTGTGATAGTCGGGCAGCCTGTCCAGGGTGTACCCTGCCTCTCGCCCAATGTCAGTTCCCCCACAAACCCACAATAGGATAAGCGGTTACACTGAATGGAGTGGATGGACAGTTATTTCAAAACGTCAGTCTCCTAGTTGATTCACAAATTAATATTTTTGCACACAATTAGTTGATTGACTAGAAAATTCATTAAAGTTATTATTCATGCAAAAACATTTCATTGTTTCAGCTTCTCAAATATGAGGACTTGCTGCTTTTCCTTTTAATTATTTTTGAACTATGAAATTGAATTAAATTTTTCTGCATTGAGTATTTTTACTTTTTATACTTAAAAACATTTTCCTGATTGTATTTCCATACTTTTACTTAAGTAACATTTCTAATGCAGGACTTTTACACGTGACAGTATTTGTACAGTGTGCTATCAGATCTGATTAATTCTCCATCACTGCTGCTGACACAGCATTTACAGCATCACACAGGTTTTGCTATTTCTGTTTTTTTCCTGTAACATTGGGAAAATACTCTGGAAAATTACATATTCACTTTTTTAAGTTTATTAACAGTAAGTCAGTTTCACTACTGCAGAAGTTCTTCTATTAACAGCCTTTTTTGGTGGCACTTCTTCAATTCATGGGCATGTGCCACAGTATTTGCACACAGCACCATACCTGCCCTTACATAGTGTTTAGCGTGTGTTACCTATGCCAATAGGTTATTCATGATCAGCATTTAGCACACCTGGGTGAGAGCAGATTTGCATGGTTAAGGATGTTTGGTGCATCTTCTCTTAACAGAAAATTAAAAGAGAATGTTGCTGCATGAGATCCAATGACCTCTCATAAAAGAGAAAACACTGGTGCAGTCCTGATGGGTCAAACTAATCTCATTGCTTTTCCTTTGGTGTGACTACACTGGTCTGTAGAATTTCCAGAGGGAAAAGGGTGCAAGTAATGTTCCCAGTTTGCCAACATTTTTCAGTTTAAGTAAAACACCCAACAGAAACCTCGCAGATTGACACTTGTAAGATTGTAGACATTGTGCCTGTTCACTTTGAAAGTAGGTGAACCAAGCATGTCAGTGTCGCTGAGGAACAATCATCATAGCAAAAAGCAGGTCAGCGTCACCACATATTCTTTTCTCCTCCTCTCCTTTGTGAAGTGACACCAAAACAACCAGACTGTAACAGGTGTAGCACGAGGCCCTAACAACAATACACGCTGTTCTGATTTCTGTATTCACGTCTCCCCTTTGTGCTCTGCCACTTGCTCTCAGGGCTAAAGATGGTAGCGACAGCAGCAGTGATTCAGACGGCTCCTCAAGTGACTCATCATCAGACAGCAGCGACTCCTCCAGCTCCTCTTCAGATGACAGCGACAGCAGCAGTGACAGCGACGATGACAGCTCTTCCTCATCTTCCTCTTCCTCCTCCTCTTCATCCTCAGACAGCTCAGACTCAGGAAGCAGCAGCGATTCCGATCAAGGACCTCCAAAGAAGAAGAAAAAGAAGAAATAAGTGAATGTGTTGTTTGTTTCCCCTAAGTTAACTTCAGCTGTCCACTATTGTTTCCCCTCTAATCCATCATAGCTGGTTGGATCTGAAAGGACAGGGCACATTTAGGGCTGTAATACTGCTTGTACAGTTTTAGCAAAAATGGAAATTAGAAGAGTTTATTTTGGGTTGGCTACTGTGTCATGTTCTGATTTTGTTTGTTTTGTTTTTTAAAACACATTTCCCCTGTTACTTTTGTTCATGTGATATTTTCTCACGTTCGTAGCTCTACTGAGGATATAAAGTTCAGATATCTTAGGAAACTAATGTGCTTATTCATGTTGAATCTGTGATTTTGTACTAAAGTATATTTTTAGTCAAACTTAATCGGTACAGCTCACAACCTCAATAAAGCAACACCACATCTGGTACTCAGTAGATACTGATAATGAGACCTTTTAAAGCATACTGAATAAGTGTTTGTGGAAAATATAAATTAGTTTGAAATTAGAAGGTCTTGTTGCTATTGCAGTTGTTTGTTCCACTGTAAAATAAACTGCTTGTTTTTAAGGCTCTTGCATATTTGCTATTGTAACTTTTTATTTTGCTAAAGAGAAACACGTTTACTTTACATATATGAATTTGAGAATAAAATGGTATCAAATTGGCTTTTTGTTAAGTGATTTACAAATATAATTACTTCAAAAACACCATGTTACTTTGCAAGGGTATGTTGTCTACTAGGGTTATTTAAATTTAATTTGTTTTATTATTTGCTCATCAAAATTTTCATCAAAATATGTGTTGCATGTGTGCAGCTCGCCTAATTTAAAGTGCAACTTTTTTTTAATGCAGAGGGGGCTTGAAATTATGGAGATAAGCTGCTTGATCAAACACTGCTAGTCTTTTGGAGTATAGTTATTGATTGCTTCCATTGAGGAAATTAAATTTAAAGTATCTAGCATAGGCTAATCAAATTAATCAACTAATAAATATGTGTTGTTGCACATTAAAGCATAAAAAGATCTGAAGTGGATGCCAGGAATCAAGCACCACAAAGTTGCCTTAATGGGCTGGTGGAAAATACATTATCATGTGTGTAACTGTAATTTACAGACAATTTATTCAGTTTTATTTTTTTATGTTTTGTTTGCCAAACACGTGTGACAACTGAATTTAGTAGTCTAGTTGCATATTTAAAATTAGATAGAGAACAATGAGACGCTCCATGATTTCCGTGCCGACCGTCAAGTATGAGCAACCTGTGCGTCACACCAAATGTCGCATTCAAAGTGTGTGGGAATTACCACCACCCTTAATGGCCGTGGTGTTGCTGTGAAACAAATACACGGTTAAACTGCACAGTGACAATTTAAAGGTTCAATGGATTTGACTCAGCTACCACATCGGCGATTCTGGCATCCGGTAAGCTGACAACATGTCCGCTGTAATGCTCATAATTTCTCTCAAGTTGTATATACCACCTAAAAGCTACAGTCAGTGGTATTTTTAATGCCCCATTGCTCAAATTACTTCTTTTCCTGTCACGTTTACAAAAAACTTCCCCATTGTGTTTACTTGGTTAGGTAGTCTGTTTATGATATTTCCGACAGTACTTGAAGCCAGCACCGCTTGCTGCCATCCATGCATCCAGTCCTGTCTGTGGTACCTGCTGGCTACTTAACTTAGCTAGCAGCCTTACCTATCAGTCACTTATGTTCAGGAATAATTAAATGAACGTCAGACAAAATGATTTTACTTTGTTTTCCGCTCGACGCGCAGTTGCGTTTTAGGGAGAAGATGGACACCATCCATTCGGTTTTAGTATTTTAGCTGTTATAGCGTTTTGCTGAGTCCATTTTGCGTGTAACTGGAAGTGGAAAAGACAAAGAGAAAAGAGCTTTCCAATAGCTAGAATGGTTTGGGCCTAAAAAGAAGACAAGAGGTAAGGATGGTGCATACCACAAAAGACGCAGTTTGTTTATCAACTGTTATTAGTGGTTATCTGTCATTTTGAGAGAGTGTTAATTTAAATTTCCGCAGAAAATTTCAATGGTTTCGTGGCTAGCCGCTAGCCTAGCCTCCAAACGGTACTAGCATACTTGGCTAGCTAACGTTATGCTAACGCAAAGATGCAGGTAGTCCTGTAGGTAGCGTGTTAGCTTCTTGCTAAACGGGCAGACATTGTAGCTACTTTTTAGTTCTCATTTCGGCAAACGTTGATTGCTGATATGATGATGACGCAAAATTTCACTTTTATTCGTCGCTGGCCACCAGTTATCGAAAAGTATGACAGACATCGTAGTGATAGCGATCATGTTTTTGTTCATGCAATGTTGGCTAACAGGTCATGACGTCTGATGTTTGTGTTTTCTGTGTTTAGCCGTGGCTGACATACCTAACACGCCTAAGTTTGCAAACTAATAGTAGCATGTGTTATCGACACGGAGGCAATTATTTGATAATTGTTGTGTGCAGACGATAAACAGAAGCTGCTCATAGTTTGTTTATCATGCAGATATCTGATATCCACCTCAGATTCGTGGATTAAATTCCAGATGAACTCTTAAAGCTGAACAATCCAAATACAAGCAGCAAATGTTTTACTTGAATGCAGTTTTTCTGCTGTAAAGCGGACAATTTAACTAATCCTAGGCCCAAAACATTTGTCGGTTTTCTCACAGTGACTAGCAAAAACTTTTGGTTTGTTGCCCTGTAGCCTTCTCGCATTGGTATCCTGCATTTATTATGTCAAATCACTCTCAGTGCAACTTCTCAGTCAAAATCATAATGTCTCAAAAGTACTGTTAAATAGGAAAGCATTAAACAGCTTTTGTGTCTAGCTGTGGTCTAGCAGAAAGACAGCTGATTTGCTTTTCCAGGAAGCCATTTTACGTGCCACATTTGGGGGAAGGGCCAGAAAATGCATCACAGGTCCACAGTTAGGTAACCAACCAACAATTAGGATTAGGAATACCACTGCTACATGTTTATATCTAGCAGGGTGTGCTTGGCACACAGAGACGAGGAGGTCGCAATCAACTTGTTTATCTTGGTTGACAAGCCATGGGTGGGGGGAGGCCTAAGGTCATGAACCCATTTATGGCAGGTAGCTGTGAGCTGGCACAACATCTGCAGTCAGGTGGTAGATCGAGGGTTGGGTTGTAAACAAGTAAACAGTTGTGTAGGAAGTAAACTGTGCATGGAAATGTGAGTTTATTTTAAGGTGGACTTTATTCTTTAGACAGTGACAAACTGGCCAGATTAGGGAATTACTCTCTAAAAGAAATGTCAAAGTATTATGTGGTTTTTTTAATACACTAATGAATGCAAGCGGCTCATCTTTAAGCGTAATAGCTGTAAAAGACGTTGAGCATTCCAACTTGCAATATTAAAGCACGAGTAAACAGCTTAACTGAACTATACTATGTCTCTCAGTTGGAGATTTTTACAACATTTTGTGGCACAGATGGCAATCCAACTGTTAGATGCCTTTGCTGAACTTGCCTGAAGTGTATAACATGGTAGCAATATGTCCGAAACTGTAACTGAAACTGATGTTGATGTGGTAGGAGTTGTTTTGGTGATTATCTGGCTATGGAGAAGGGCTGGATGATATGATAAAGATCAGTATCCACATAAACATTTGATAAATACTTACCTAGATGTGGATTAACGAAAGGTAAGTTTCAAATACAAGATGTTATGTAAACTGTTAAATCAAGAGCTCATGTTGCATGCTGCATATAGAGAGACAAGGTAAAAGCAATAGACTGCAAAATGACAGAGCGTCGTAGTTAGGATTAGGGTTGGTAAAGAATCACCACATGAGACATTTGTTGCCTTAAAATTAGGTGACTCGCAGTGCAAGTACTGTTAAATCGCAGCGAAATGAACAAATCAGCTCTTTTAGGCAACCAAAGTATCAACCTAATCGAAATTCTGTTTTATTGTTTGTAATAAAAGTCCACATTCTAACTACTGCAGACCATGTAAACATGGTCAGCATGTTATGGCCGATAAAGACTTTTTTCTCTTGTCTTGTGCTCGCCGTGACGCAGCTCGCTGTGAAATCCTCTTCACTTCCTGTTTAGGTTTTGCTCTGTGGCTTCAGTATAACCGTTTCCTCTGTAGCCAAGCAAAGGGCACATACACATGTTCTGTTTAAATGTTGTGGTGACTTGTTTGTCCATTCCAGACAGAGAGGAGTGAGTGCATGTTTTCTTTGGCTTTGACACATCTATTGTACGTTGCGGTAGTACTACGGTGTGGTTTTCCAGGCTGAATAGTTGGAAAATGAGCAATACATAGCTCCAGACTACTAGACGACAACAAGTAATTGTGCAAGATTGTCAGGATGCCCACCCAAAATGGAGTAGTCCTTGTCTGAATGGACCACATGCTTTACAATAGTGCTTTATTTTATCTTCATCACCTTTATCTCCCTTTTGATTATCGAAATCGAAAAAGGGTCAAAGCAATGATCTGTGTTTGTTTATTGTACAGATACGTCTGCATCTTAGCAGTTCTTGTCTTTAACCCTACCTAAAATAAGAGCTAATTGTGTCTTTAGCTGAGGCCTGTATGTTTATAATCAAATCTTATTTCCTTTATAAAGAGAAGCTTGTCGAAAGTAAGTTGTTTGAAGGCTCTTCCAGAGTCTGCCAGTTTAATTAGCCCGAATCTAATCAGACATCAGCAGCTCTTTTTTTATCCCTCTGTACTGTTGCTCACACAGCAGAAAAATATGCTACTCACTGTGTCCTGACCTCATGCATCTGTTCTTCGGCTTTTGTTCTCTAGGATGTGAGTTAAGCTCTCATGTGGCCATATAGTCCGGTGGAAGTGAAGCTCATTAAGGCCATTTCATTTCACAGATCTGGCACACATCCGTGGTGCGAGATACTGCGCTTTAATATCAGTCTGGAAATGAGAACGTTATTAGACCAGTGCGCCAGTAATACTTCCAATAAAACGCAATGAAATTCATTGGCATAGCATTTTTCACAGCAGGGTAAGTGCTTTCCAGGCAATAACAAATGGATCAGTAACATAAACAGTCAAAATTCCAGTTAGTGAGATGGATCCAAAAGAGTAAAATGAGAAGCGCAGCAAGTATTGATTTATGTTATATACAGATAAAACTTTTGTAATAAGTTATTCAAGCTTCTGCAAAGACACCTGCATGGCAAATACTCAAATTATGAATCACACAATTTAATTTTTCATCAACTTGTCTCCTCTTTCACCCATGTGTATCAAAGTGCATGCTTGGGTGAGTGTGAAGGTTTATTTAGAGGTACAGAGTAGTAAGCTATAGGTTAGCGTGTTTCTATTTGAAGACCAGCAGATATCCCAGTGTCAAATTTAGCCCGGACTGCTCTCTGAGGAATAAGATTGTGACTGATGTACGGAAAACTATTACACAGCTCAGAAATCCGTATGACTCCTCAATAGGGTTGGGGTCATTTTTAGCTTTTCTTGTTATCACGAGTGATTAATAGGAATGACTGCATGTTAGTGCTGTTTAAAATGCATGATGCATTCAGTGTCATGTTTTAGTAGGGTTTTGTAATTTTCTGATTAAGGAAAGGTTAAAGTTCCAGTTTGTAGGATTTAGAGGGATATATTGACAGAAATGGAATATAATAAAATAAAGTATGTTTTCTTTAGTGTGTAATCACCTGTAAATAAGAATCGTTGTGTTTTTGTGACCTTAGAATGCGGCATTTATATATACACATAGGGAGCGGATTCTCGTCTACGTAGTCGACCACGTTGCGCCACCATGTTTCTACAGTAGCCCAGGAAGAACAAACTTAACACTGGCTCTAGATAGGGCTTTTTCATGTTTTCGCTCAGCCATTGTAGGTAGCGACCCCTCCTTCACGAGCCAAACAATGTTGGAAAAACACAGATTTTTAAAGTGAAACTACTGTATTCTGTATTTTTACTGCTTTAAATCACCGGGTCCATTTGTTTTGGAGAGCAAGAGAACTCTGTGGATAATTCAGCTCCCAGTAAAAACCTCCCGAATAATGCACATTTAGGGAATCCTACCACACATGAGAAGTTTCATCTGGTCGCAATCTGCAGTCCTCATCACTAGATGCCACTAAATCCTACACACAGCTCCTGTTAAGTGGAGCATTTCATGGATGTGTGCATTAATGGCTTCAAGCTAAAAGATGCCACAAAGTTGAGGGTTAATCTGCACGACCAAGCCAAGATGGGTGTCATATACCAAGTGTTGTGTGTCTTTGCATTACATTACATTAGTGAGCAATAATCAGTGAATTATTAAAAGCATGTTCGCACAAAAGCTTTTATGTAAACAGTTGACGTGGCCCATCTTTGCAATATAATCGAAGTTAATGAGATATCTTTCACACATTCACAAAAGTGCTTCCTACTGTTATTATTTAAACAAATAGCCAAACAAACTATAATGATTTTGTATTAAAAAGCTTTAGTTACAATTGTGTGACATATCAGTATATTCTCATTATCACTTTTGTACTAAGAATTCATTATCTTTTGTGCCTTACATGTGCTCGTAAGACTTATTTTACTCAAGTCTGGATGATTTCACTCTTCACTGTAAGGATCTAACAGGCAAACATTTTCAGTTTCAGGAGGGAGCTGCCCAAGATTGTAAAAGCACACTTAATCTCAGTGTACTGTACATACTGAAACATGCTGAGTTTGAACTGTAGTTGCATCATACACTATGGTATGCTAAATCAATATTGGCTCAAAGCCAGGAGAGTGATTGTAAATTGTTAAGTCTTACAGTAATTCAGATACAGGTGATGAGGGTCATGCAAAAATAAGTAAATGTCTCTCGACAGGCTTGGTATGGACACTGACGAGCTCGAATGACGCAGGCTCTTTAAAAGCGCTGCCAAGATAATAAAGGTTGTGTGTCATGTTCCACTAACAGTACCCTGAACATTGTGGTCTTTGTGTCAACGGTGTGAGCGAGTGTGTTTTCTTACTGAGCTCGTCCGCTCGTTTTTTTTGTTTTTTTTTTTCAATTCATAATCCACATGAACTTTCCAAGTGGTCACAGTTTAGCTCTGTGTGCTGTTGAGGCTAATTTACCACAGATTATTACACTGTGTTGATGCTTGTTACATCCCGTTGTGGTGCCTTATCTAGTTAATACGTCAATGTTAGCCTGAAAGCTTTGGGAAAGTTCCTGTTGAAAGTATGCTTCTGGTTGTTTGTTTTTTTTTTCCATTTGATTTTATGGTCTCGGCATGAAGACGTCACTGTCCTAGAGGCATTTGGGCCATTTTCAAAACACACATTGGGCTTCAGAGTGTGTTGTGCTCATGGTAAATAATACTTCGCTTCTCAGTAAACAGGTTAACTGGATGTGAAATCTAAAAGCGCTCCTAAATTAATGTATTATTAATTAGTTCTCAAATGCAAAACAGTCACAGCACTTGGCTCTTATTGGTAAATGCTACCAGCTCCCTCCGATTCAGATAATGTACGCCTGCTGAGTGGAGGCATTCCAGGCAGTGAGTCAGTTCAAATGCTTCAAACCTGCCTGAATGAAAGGATATAAGCAGTTGTTTAGAGAACGTGCCAATCAAGTCTCAGAGACTTGTTTTGATATGGTAATTAAAGCTGAAATGCAAGCCAAATAGAAATACTGAAGGGTTTTTACTGAAGCACGAACTAAAGAACTCTGAATGCTTAATCCTAATTTTGACATCTTCTTCCTCAAACATCATCAGCTAAATACTTTGACATAAAAGGCGCACAGAAAATTAGACTCATTCATTTTTTTACCCCTATTGTGACAATGAGAGTGTGTGCCATACGGATAGAGGAATAGGTCTTTGCACTTGAACGAAATCTACTGTATACTACCATTTGTGTTTTTCAAGAGGAAAGTTATTCGATTGTTAAAGTGTTGATTTAAAGTTACTGCTGTTGAGATAGAATGAGAGTAGAATGGACATTCCCATTCAAGTCAATGTAGCAGCATGGTTAGAGCGGCAGCCATTTGCATTGCAACAGTTGTAGCCATAAACTATAAAGATTGACGACATGACAGCTCCCCAAAAGTGAAGCCAAAACATCTTGATGGCCCCCTGCTGGCTGGCTGCAGCATGGTATAAACTCCAGCTAGCTCCTTCATGTTAGCGGATGGGACATGAGCCAAGCTAAAAACTCAAAGTACACGTCAAAGATATTTTTTTTCAAAGATGGTTTCTGTCATTTAAGGTAGTCCTTAACAGCCAATATATGTTAAAAGTGTTTGTTTTTCCTGATAAGTTTGATTATAGCAAGTCATTTTATGTGGAAAAAGAGGCAGACTGAGGTCATGATTGACAGCTGTGTGTGCCAGTCGATATGCTCACTATCATTGGCACTGGGTGCGATTGGTTGGATAGGTCTATGGGCAGGAACTCAGAAATAGCTACTGCGCGGACTCTGGCTCTAAATGACTTCACCATCGCAAGATGGCAGCAGCTCTATCCAGGATGTTTTGGCTTCATTTTTGTTCAGTGGGAATGAGTTGAGATGTGTCGTCCATCTTTTTAAACAGTCTATGGTTGTAGCAGGTTTACTTCCATATAAATGAACCTACTTCCAGCAAGTCCCAAACTCACTGATGGGAATGTTCTGTAGGAACGACCAAACTAGAACTGTAGTAATACATTTTAAAATCAGCAGTCAGTTACTTTTAAAATATGGAAACTGTTATTTCGCTGTTTCTTTTCTTGCCATTGGTAGCATGTTTGTTGAAACATGATGTAATGTTACCGTAGCTGCCTCCAAAGAAAGACTTAGTGCCACTGCTCAGTGGACAGCCGAGAGGCAGACAGAGGCCACATGGATGAATGTATCGCAGCATATTTTACTTGGTGAATTAAGGATTTATTTCAACCAAACCAGAGCTGGTGATTGTTGGAACAGTGGGCTGACTAAATAGAGGATGTGCAAGACTAAGACAGTTTCTGTGAGTTTTTTCCTTGTTGTTTCTGTTGAGTTTGAAATAAGCAGTTTTACAATGAGTTAACAAGGCAATTAAGCTTAAATGTGAAAGAGAGACACTTGGATTGTTGTACTGTTGTACTTTTCTGTTTACTAATAGTTGTAAGAATAGGCCTAAACAGAGATCTCAAACTAGTGAGTGTGACATCAAAACAGCTAACAGATATCACCATTTTCTTTTATTCTCGTCAAATGAGGACAGCAAACAGTATGGTGTCCAATTATTCTATATTTATAGTCTCTGCATTGTCAGAAATCTTTATTTTTAATCTTTCTGGCCATTTCTGATAGAGACCACATCGCAGCAGCATGGAGTCTTGACAGCACTCGCCCCCAAACAGCTGCTTATATGAGGCAGGTTTGCAGCATTTGAATGGACACTCCCTCTGGAATGCCTGCTGTCAGCAGGTTTGCTTCAAAAGCACCATGGGAGGTGGCACTGACCGCCCATCTGTACCCATTACTGAGAACTTGTTGTTCAGATGCATTTTGAAATTCCCTTTGTAAACAGCTTGTGGATGGATGATGAAGGAAATGATCTGTAGCAGTTTTGAAGGGGTGTTGTATGAAAACATTGACTAAACATAATGCTGTATTTATTTTTAACACCCAAGATTCACATGAGAACAACTTTGTGTTGTTACGTTCACTTTTTTAACTTAAAATCTGGCCTTTATTTGATTATCGTAGTATTAAGATTATAGACTCTACACTAGTTTGGTGGTATGACATTGTTCTGTAGGTGCTGAGTTGCAGTTTCTACATAATGTGATTTCTTATTGATTGAATCGACCAAGGGTAGTAGCCTGCTTCTATTTATAAAAATAAATGGCATATTTAATTGATGTGCTTAAAAAACTGACTACTCCACACAACAATGAATTTAAAGAGAGAGATAGAGATTATGAAAAGGTGGTTTTAGATTCAGTATTAACTTGATATTATTCAAAAAGTATAGTAAATCCAAAAACATGAGATCATAAAGACACGCAGCCCTCCTCAGTTCTGTGGACCAGCAGAGTTTCCTTAGACAACATGTCTACAGACACACAGCGCATTTCAAAATGTCACAATAAAGTGATTGTAAACTGAGTCAAAGGGAGTTTCCCACGTCTGGATTTCACCATTTATTTCAGGACTGAGTCTTCGGGATTGTTTTTCTCATACTCACTTTGCATTATCCCGTCAGTGACACCAAATTAAACAGCACATCATAAAGATAACAAAATGTTCTGACAGAATCATTATGCGTGTTCCCCAAAGTGGAACAGATGTTTTGGGAAACTGTAATATTCTTTATGATTGACTTTATTAAGTAAGTTATTGCAACAAAAATTCTTAATGATCAAATAAAATACAACATTCATAATTTACTGCAAATGTAAGAGAGACAGAAGATATTAAGGTGAGAACTACATGAGAACGTGATGTTATCAGAGACTTTAAAGTAACATCTAAAAAAGAGGTTTAAAGGTGAAGGGGGCATAGGCAAGTATTTTGTATGCACATGCGACATAAAATGTACAACAAGCCCCATCCTTCGAGCTTTGATTTGAACAAGGAGAAACTTTAAAATGTGAAAAGGGGGGCATCCTGATAGCTCACATATACCATTTAGAGGACATACCTAGACCCTAGTCTAAATCTGTTAAGCATTCCCACCACAAACAGAACTCCTACATGAAGGCAGGGTTATTGTCACTGCTCCGTCCAGCTTTCACTGTATTTCCTCATTACTGGTGACACAGAGGAACGTCCTTGATACACGTCAACATTTTTAGAACAAGAAAGAACAGGCTGGAGTGACAGTCCTTGATGGGATATTTAAAAATAGCGGGTTTGTGCATTGAGTCCTTGTCAAGCAAGAGCAGGGGTTTAGTGTTGCTGGAGCGCACCAGAACTACACAACACCATGTTTTTTCTCCATGTTAGGATTAGAATTTGCTGGTTGGAATCCACATACATTTTCTAAACTCTTAAAGATCCAGTCATCATTGAAGTGTGTGTCATTCAAGAGAGACAGTCAAATGTGTCATTTAGGGTATGTTGATTAATTCATGCTATGTATTCATGCATTGAGTAGCATTACAAGTAAACGTTCCACCTTATAAGTCGCCAGTAGCTGCTGGCAGTCGCCATAGTAAATTAAATTATTTTTCCTTAGTCTATAGCTGCTGCTAGAGGTGCCAAAATATCTGTTTATTGTACAGTTATAGTTTACTAAATGTATGAAAAAATGGCCAGGGTATGAACGGTGGTTACACAACTTTGAAAACCAGTTACATCTCAGCTCCGAGCAAGAGTGATGGTTCTCTGCTGACCAGTTAATAGACTGCAGTGTTTCTAGATCCACCTTTTAGTACTGGTTTAGTGTGCTAGGTACCTCAACACAGGGCTGGCCAAAAAAAATGAGGACGGTTGTGACACAACGGAAATGAAAAAATAACCTTTCTTATGTGTACCAAACTGATCTGAACTGCACTGCTTGGTGGACAAGGCTTAAAGCTGAGTCTTTATGGCAGCAGCCAGGGTTTGAATGCTGCATGTCATCCCCTCTCTATCTGTTTTTGTCAAATAAAGCAGAAATGCTGAAAAAATAAGTGAAAAGGGAAATGTGGAAATCTCAGGATGAGCAGCAGACTGAGAGACATGCAATAGTTATTATATATATTACATAAGAAGTAGCCGAACTAAACACAGACTACAGAAAAACAGTGACTGCTTTAAACTGTGCTAAATAAATACTGGAACAATCTTTTTAAGAGTTTCAGGTGCAGTATAAAAGATGATTAGCTATAAACATCTTTTACAGGGGGCCCTGCCAAAGGATCTGGTTACTGGTTATCTATAATATATCAGGGAGCCAGATCCAAGTGTTCTTCAGAAGTAATCAAATCTTTAAATCAACCCTAAACATTAACAGGAAGCTGGCAGAGAGATACCAGAAGTGAAATGGCATGATGCTGCCAGTTTTTTCTTCTACATTTAAATTTTAAAAAAAAAGAAACCCTTGTGACATGTCATGACAACACATTTGTCAGCATGTGTCATCATTTTCTATCGCTGATGAAAACACCTTGCATTAATTACATGTGCCGGAAACTGCACTGTCTCTTTAACGGGCCGCTCGGGTGCTCTGCCCTGTGCTCAGGGCATAGTGGGGGAGGGAGGGAGGTTGTTGACGGAAAGATGGCTCCCGATTGGCTGTGCCTTGCTGAGGGCAGTGACATCACATGGAGGAGAGGCCCTGTGGTGTAAAATAACATCTCCTTTTATGGGACGAGGTGGACCGTTCCATTCAGGCAGAGAGGGGAGATTATGGGCCCCTCTCGCTGCTCCCTTAGTGCTGTCCTCCTCCCTGTAGATGTCCTCCCTAATGGGCCTGTGTTTTGTAAATTAATAAGGCTAATTTATTTCTTTTGTATTCATCCTCTCTTCTAAACAACCTATTTTATCAACTTCTGTTTTTCTACCTTCAATTTTGAGTTTTAAGCTGTAATAATAAACTTTTCTATCTCTTTGCTCATCTCTCTTCTTTGATTCAGCCTAATACTTCAAGGCGTAATTAGTCTGATTAATTGTTAGAGATGCTGAGATGTATTTAAGTGTTTCGGCAGTCTTTACAAATGGTTCCTCATCACTATGCTTTGATGTTGCTTTGAGCATTGTGCCTGCGTAAGTGCCTCCTTTAGATAGCTCATATGCTTAATTTACTGCGATTAAAAGATCACTCTACCCCTTGCTGGGCAGTTTTTCCTCATAGCTGAAGATTAAAATTGGCCCACACAGCGCTGTTTGCATTTAAAACAAGAGGCACCACCAGGACTGTCCACACTCTTGTGGACAGCAGACCTGCCAAATCACTCTTTTTATTCATCCCATTTTTCTCTCTCACACTCGCTCTTAACATTTACACACTCACCCACCCCCAGCCTCTGTTCACCTCTCTTGTTCCCCACTCGTGCTTTAACCTCTGAACACCACACAAACAGAAACAAAAGCTGCAGCTCCCCTCAGACTTCACCTAGCATGTGACTTCCCCCCGCTGCTTGCCGACGTGGTATACGCCGAGAACGAGCAGTCACCTCCCCTCCCAAGTCAGATTTGTCACCACTCCAAGGAAATACACTGTACCTTTCGAGTCGAGTAAAGAAACTGTAGTTACACTCTCCCAGCTGGACGCCCACAGATAACATTTAGAGGGAAAAAAGGGCCAGGGTGTCTTCGCTGGAGGAGGTTGGCGTAGAAATTTAGGCTGACAAGCCATAACGAGAATACTTCTGAATCCCTGGGAGATCCTTTGAATCCTCCTCCCTCCTCCTTCCAATGTTTCAGTGGTTGGGGCCATGGCCTCTCAGTCAGGGTAAGAAATGCATGGCTAGTTGGCTGCTTTACTCATTTCTCTTGGTGTCTGTAAAGACTAAAGCACTTTACCTCATTTTCACTATGTTGTACAAGTCCTGCTAAAATGTTTCTGGATGGTCTTCCCATATTGGCTGTCTCACTGAAGTCCAGTCCTGTGTTCATGGTGCTCAGATGACCATCAGTTCTTCCCTTTTTTGAGGATCGTGTTAAAGACGTGGCCTGGCTGTTATGTTGTGAATTAGAAAGAGACAGATGAGCTGATTAATTTAGGTACAGAGTGAACTGCCTTTTCAACTCTGCAGACTTTGACCTTTTCAGTCTGGCACACTGTTGAATGATTACAATAGACATGGCTGGCCACCACTCTCTGATAATTAATGTCATTTAAAAATATTCTGTAACAAGTGATTTGCTCTGACAAACTTTTTCTTGTTTTGAAACAATCTTCATTGCCTACCTTGCTATATTGGCAACTGACCAGCTACATAAGGCTTGGGCCTTGAGTGCAGACTTGACCAAAAATTTAAAACAAGGCTCGTTTATGATCTGCAGCTCCAATCATTTGCTCTTGAAACAAGTATAAAATAAATTACATTGCTTGTTTTGGGTGTTTCCCAAAATGGGCTGATGCAAGGATAAGGCAAAAGTATGTGGTTTCCCAGAAGGCCACAGGTTAAATGGCATCTGATTTTGTGGGTATTGCATCATGTTTTATTTATACAGCCTGCCATCTTTGTTAATGCCCAGGAAATACACAAGAAATATGCTCAGTCGTGCTCCCTTTACCAGGGACGGAAATCCCCCCAATACATGGCTTAAAAAAAGAAGATATTTGATATGAAACTGATATAAAAATGTCGCGTTTTTCTGGCAATAACTAATTCCGGAGCATTACGACCACAGGTGCATTCAATTTGTACTGGGAAGTCTGAATTTCTGAGTTTCCAGTTGCAATTTTTAAGTGAAACGCCAGCGGAAGTTGGATTTCGACTCCGAAAGTCGGAAGAACCTCACCAACCCCAACCCCGAAATCAAAAAAATACTGCTCTGTGCGTCAACAGTATTGAAAGCTGTAATAATATACTGTTTATAAGTACTTATAAGTCTTGTTTTTGTCTAACTGAAACAGTCAGTCAATCTGTGGATGTGTTGCTACTGTGTTTCGAACATGCAAAATACAGCCTAATGCATTTTTATCAACTGGTTTGCTAACTATAGCTAACCTGGCTTGAACTTGTATTGCACACATCATTTTGGTTTTCTGCCTTGTGTTACTGGAATGCGATCAACTCGCATGTAACATCATTCCCAGCTCCGACATCCAACTTCCGAGTAAATGGAATGAGGCGTATGATTAAGGATATCCTCGTCACTGTGCTGCAGTGGTTGCCCTGTCATGTTTGACACTATCTCTGTTGCATATGGTTATTTTTGTGAAGGGGTGGTTTTTTTTATGTGTCCATGCTGTCTTTTGTGATTTTAAGCCATGCTTAGCAAACAGTAGCTTCCGTCCACCATATTGTAAACACTGCATAAGTGAGGCAACATGTGGGAAGCCTGTGATCCAGACACAAGTGAAGTTGGTGCAAAGTTTACAATATTTAATAAGTTAAAATGAAAAGTTTCTTTGAGAGTTTGTGATTCAGTACGTCCACACATTTGATAATTCAGAAAAGTTTGCTCTCTATAGGACTATTCACGTTTACTTGTCCTCAAAGTCATGTGATTTCCTCCAAACAAGAACTCTTTAAGTTTTGGTTTTACACCTAATTAATAGGAAAACTTTTCTTAAAGCATTTTTGCAATATTTACAGTAAGGCATTGTTGAACTGGTTTTAGTTGGCTTCCCCATATAACCTAGTTTGAGTTTTGAAGCTGGTCTAAGGCCAACTTAAAAACAGGTTGTGCTCAGAAGCTTAATCCAAATTCACACGGTCACATTGTGTCGCCAAGTTTCTCCATATTCTTTCTTCCGTTTCGTTACCTGGTGTAGTTATTTATTTATTCAAAACCAAAAGCACACTGTGGCTGTTTTCTCTCTATAAAGGGGGCCAGAGTGATCTTTGAAAAGCAACATGGGAGACAGAACCAAGACAGATTCTTTTAAAATACTTAATGGTATTCTGCATTTGCAAAGGCACAAAAGCAAAACAGACTGCCAGCTGGTAGGAGCTTAAATGCAAGCATTTATGCATCAGTATTGTTTAAACCAATAACAGACACTTAAGAATCCTGTCCTGTTTTCCTTAAGTGCTGTGCTACAGTATGACAGGGTGTAACCCCCTGTTCTGCAAATAAAAACCAACCGATTGGGTCAATTAGTTTGGGCAGAATGGGCATGAGCAGTGTTTACAAAGGATTCTGTGCCTGGGGCGTTTGACCATTTAGCACAGTGCTAACAGTGGGCCATTCACACATTCAGCCCCTCTCCAAAACTGACATCGACAGGCTCATTTACATACACATAGTGCCAGCATACTAAAAGCACCCTTAGTACATAATCATTTTGTTGAATTGTCTTACCAGCAGAGCAAGTCAGACATTTCCAGGGCATGAAACCGGGTTTTTCTCAAACCAAAGACAACATTTATAGCATGAAAGGCCTTCAAATGATAGTCGTCAGCTGGGTGTCAGAGCAGGCAAAATAACAAACATCAAGCAGAATTTACTAGGATGTGGCTGGAGCAAATCTTCCGCTCCATTAGCTGTGTGTGGTAGACACTTGTTGTCTGTTCAAGGAGATCAGCGGTCTGTTCACTTGTAGCGAGTTTGTTATCATTCATTTTTACTCCGACAGTGTCTGCTGTTTGGTTTTAGACAATGTGTAGTCTAAACTTGGGTCTTTGCTGTGCTGTAAGTCAAATAAAGTCCAGAGATGATAACAGTGGGCTGGTGATGGATACCCCAAACAATGTTTTCTTCTTTCAACCTCTGCTTATGTAACTGGTGTTAATGGTGTGTCTCAAACAGTTTACAGAGGCCTAGGTCACCTCATGAGCTTTGGTTTAATGAAGCCTAGCTATAGTGTGTAAATCACGTAGCCTGTTATGAGGAATGACTCATAGCTGGGTGTTGTTGATGATGTAAAACAGGCAGAGGCTTTGTAAAGATGTTGGTTGGGAAATTACTGTTTAGACTCACTGATAAGCTTAGATGTAACCAGTCAGAGGTTTTTTAAAAGAAAATTTTGCTCAAGTGCTGGCAAGATTAAGTCTCCAAACATTACTTTGTGATTGATAGTCCTCATCAGTTTTCATGTAAGAGCAGTGAGAATTCCTCCAGGAAACTCTCAAAGTCTCAAACATGAAGTCTACATTTCACGTCTTGTTCAACTCCCCTGTGTGTACTTTTATTTTCTATCTACTTCTTTCTGAAATTCATTTCCAATCTGCTTCCTTTCATCTTTTCATTCATACTTAGGAAAGACTGAAAACGCCCCTGTGTGCCGTGTTTATAATCTAGGAGGAGGCCGGGTGGTTGGTGTGTAATCGCACTCTGTCAACAGTCTTAAAATCATTGTTGTCATTGGAAGAGCCTGAAGCTGCTGGCTTAAACCGGGAGGCGACACGCCTGAGTGATAATTTGCTTGTTTCAAGTTTTAAAAGCTCCATAGTTGCTTTCAGTTAAACGACTCAGTGCTCTTTTTCAGGCTGGTTGCTCCTTCAAAAGAGACACACAGTTGTTTGGTCCAAATGCCCATGTTTTAATACTCTAAGTGGCATCCAGCAGAAAATTTATGTGAAAGTTTTACTGTTTGTGAAACACATTACACAGTGTACACATTTGGTGTTGTTAAATTCTCCGATGTGAATCCATATGTACAGTTATAAGGTCTTTCTGTCCCCGAATAGCTCTCTGCTTTTATGTTTGCAGTACACACATTATGCTCAGGACAGTCAGGGCAGATATGTGTGTTTAGTTAACAGTTATGGAGCCAGTGGCTTTGAGCTGCAGTTAAATTGTAGCGGGTTATTATTTAATCCTAATCACAGCCTGATTTACCTTTATGCTGTTCCTGGGAAGACTTTCATGTTGTTTTCATGTGGTGTTAGTGATGCTTTTACAGTCTACTTAAAAGAAACCCAAACATTTCTGTTTAAATGATATATTTGGTGAGTTATCAACCACACAAATTGTAGCTGACGGACTTCTAAATGCATGTCAACACTGAAAAAGTCCATTAGTAGTTTCAGTTGGGGTACACATTTACATTTACCATCTGTACAAGCAGATTATTTGCAGTACAAGTAGGCTACTGCGCATTGTCTAGACTAGTCTAAGCCTATTAGAGACTACTTTCTCCGCAGGTCATCTCTGTGCTCCCCTCTGATCGTGATGTGTGGGGTTTCACTAGTTGTGGTTTACCATAAAAACTGACCTTAAGTAGAGAGTAGATGGTGGCAGCCTGTCTGTATGATCTGTGTTGAATAGTTGGATACTGGTTGGCGTTCATTTCTAAACCAAGAAAGAGTATGTTTTAGGGAAATTCTTCGAGGCTCATCAGGCGTTACTTTCATGAACATGTTACTTTCATGATACTGCGTCTTTTTGTAACCATCTTTGCAAAGCTACAAGATAAGACGTCTGTTTGTTGTCTCCTCTGGGCGTGTTTTAATGTTTACTCGTTCTTGTTGTTGTGTTTGCTTTATTAGCAACATGAACCGTGAGGACCGGAATGTGCTCCGAATGAAAGAAAGAGAAAGGAGAAATCAAGAAATCCAGCAGGGAGGAGGAGAGGCCTTTCCAGCTAATTCACCTCTCTTCCCTGAACCCTACAAAGTGGTAAGTTTGTTTATCTCTCATGCAGTGTAGCCAAGTAATTGATTAGTCAGTTTGGAGGAATTTGTCACAGTGACAAGAGGTGAGAGCTGCACATACTACCAGGAGCATTTGTATTAATGGCAGTTTTGTCACCACACACCTATACCTTTGAGGATTATTTTACCTGTTTTGCAAAGCTGCTAAGAGGAGTGTAGCTTCAGGCTTCTGTGGCAACGGTGGAAACCTTCCTTCTTTTGCTGTCTTTCTGCACGTGTGTGCACACTTTATGTAACATTTGTTTGACTTCATTTCGACATTTCTTCAGTCTAAAAAAAGAATTTGTTTTAGGCTTGAGAATATAGTGTTTTGTTGCTACCTTATCAAAAAAAAAAGAAGTTTGTTTCTTTTTCTCAATGACCTTCAGGATCCTGTAGTCTTGTTTTTGTTTACAGTTTGTGTCATGATAGCTAAATAGGGCAAACTCATGCAGTACTTATCTGAACTAGCTCTACTGACATTGACATACCTTTTTAATCAAGATGATCTTGGACATGTTTCATGATTTGATCAGCTCATCTGTCTGCAGCATAGTATGTTGTCATGTTATTTATAGGTATTAAAAACAATATGTTTTTTTGTGGCATGAACTAAGTGAAGGTTACCTGTCAGACAATTAACAACTGGCTGAAGGCTTTTGCACACCTAGTCCGTGTTTTTTGTCCGAAATTATTGCACGTTAAAAAAATAAATGACCTCACGTTGTGTCAATCCCATTTTCAGACTGGCTCCAGAACTGAAGTTCATCATTTAAGTTGTCGTTACAGGTTTACTGCGATTTTTAGCAGCCATCAAAAGAGTTGTTTGACCTAGAAGCTTTTTGGAAAATATGGTTTAACTTGAGGGACACAAACATCCATAACAAGAGAGAGCAACAGGGCAGAACTGCACAGCGGGCCAGCAAGAAAGAGAAAGTAGAAGCAATTAATGTTACTTTCTTGAACTCTGCTCTAGGTTTGCCACTGTTTTAATTCAATTTTTAAATTATTTTTTGCACTTTGAGTGCCTTTCTTTTTGTGCACAGGTGTCCCTAGATAAATTGATCTCAGCCTGTGAAACCTTTTTGTGGCTGTCCAGCACAGGTGCATTGCTGTGCAGGTATCTCCTCTGTCGTCCTTTCTTGGTCGTCCATTGTACCGACGCACCCAAGATAAACTTTTTTTGTTGCCCTAAGTAGGCACAGTTTCACAACAGCCTTTAGACTTTTCCTAAAATCTTCCACAACTAAGAGGAGGTTACATTAGCCTATCCAGAAATGCACAACAGCAGTGACGATGCTCATAACATAAGTGCAGTTTAAATGAAATGTAGCGTCACATTTGCCTCGGATTTCCTCAAAGTATAGAGCAATAAAACATGTAACTCTCACAAAAGCTACAGACAAGGTGTGCAAAGGCCCTAACTCTGCACACGATACAAAAGAGTCTGTTGAATTGACAGCACCTGTCTTTGGTTAGCTGTTTTGTAGTGCAGCTAAAGAGGGTAAACACAAGATCACGCCAGCCTCCTCCCCCTTCCTCCCGTCATGTCTTCCTCCAGTACTCACACACACACACACACACACACATAGATGTAGGCCAGCCAGCTCCCAGCTCCCGCCCGGCCAGTATAATTGTAAAGAGGATTTGAGTTCTCTGAACTGGTCTAATCTTTGCCACTAACCAGATTTGAGCAGAGGTAAGTGGCTCCTCTCCTTAGCTAGAGTTAGTCATCAAAGAGGCAGAGAGGAATGTGTCCTGACAGGTTGGGAATAGAAAGGGGACCAGAGGTGAGCGATGAGTGCTGGCCCGTGTGTTTTGGACCACTACAAAGTGAAAGGTACAAAGCTGTCTTTGAAGAGGGAGAAGTCCTTGACCTTTGCACGCGAAAAAAGGCATCAAATAATTTTATTGTGAATGTTTTTTTTCCCTAAGAATCCGTAATACAAAAAATGTGAAGAAAAGACCAACTGTTTAAGTCACTGGCTTTTGCACACCGTGTATCTCTTGTCTCCTGCTTGTCTGAGCCTTATGTAAGCTTCAGTTTGGCTTTTTTTCCCCCCTCTGTCATGCTCCACTAAGTGGAAGTTTACTGTGTTCTGCATTAAAGGCCATGTGTGCACGCAGCTGCAGCTGTGGCCTCCCAGCTGTAGACCAGCAAGGCAGTAACATTTTTATGGTGCTGAGTTCATGCACTCAGCTGCACAGAATGAGGGGCACAAAATTATCCATTGACAATTAAACTGTGATTTTGGTATATTTATGATACAGTATATAAAAAATGCATTTTGTGATTATTGAATTTGATAATTAGGCAGGCCTTTTGATTGTGCCAAGATCTAACTAGCCCCAGAAACTCCATTTAGCACATTCATGTCTGCAAGATTTGGCAAACGATACGGGTAACAGATTAAAAACTGATGCCGTAGTTTGTCGTTTGTGCAAGCAGAGAGACACCAGAGGAAAGATGGAAGTGTTGGCAATCAGTGTTTTGTTCTTTTGTAATTTACTGCTGTGGATATATGATGTTGGATTATGAGTATAGATTCTGGCAGGCAAGGAAGTCCCACCTCAGGACCAGGACTTTTTGTTGGACAGGAACCAAAACTTGAACAGGGTTTCTCTGGTTCCTGAGTTCTTAAACTTGTTCCTGAGAGAGTGTTTGCAGACAAGAAGGGCTGCGCAATAAAAAAATGTATGTGTTATGTTAATACAATACTCACAGTACAATAAACCATTTTTGTTTTTGCAGACTTCTTCCTCTGCCAGCACACTGCAGTGTTGCAATCAATTTGTCTGTAAACAATGAGGTTGTTGAACAAACTGTGTAATGATTCAGCTGTTTCTAATTTACCTCAAGCACTTTCTTTTTTTACTTCATGGTTTTTACTTTTATCCACCAGCAACATATGCGCCAGTATGTGTGATAAACCATATAATATCAGCCTTTTGAAGTACTTGTATTAAGCAGTGGTATTCACAAAAAGCAGAGGACGTGTCTGCTCCACTCGAGGTTTAATACGATCACAATAAAACACGTCATTTATGCTCGTACTACAAAGTGAAACAAACCCCCCACAAGAAAACTTAAGTGATGCTTCATTTCACCAGCCACACACGTGTGAGCCAGGCCGTGCTAGCAGGAGGTAGTAGTGTGCATGTTATGACCAAGCTAGTTACATTTCCCGCTACAGATAACGGCTTGTGTTTCCTCACCCTCTGTGTGAATCTGTCAAACAAAACAGAGGTCTGAGGCCTCGTGTGAAACTGGATATTCTGCGCGGATTGTCACGGGCTGATTGCGAGCAGGTCGGCTGAAACCTGTGGCTTCAAAGTGATTGATTAACCTCTGTGTTGGAGCTATGGGTAGACTCTTATCTGTGTACACAGTTGGGTGTGGACTGATCAGGGCTCAGTTTGAACAAGCTGACTCTGGCTGAGCTCTATGTTGAATCGATTATTTTCTCGATGTTCAGTCAGTTATTTTAAATTTGAAATTGGTGACACATGGGATTAGGATATGGTTTGTTTCTTTTCTTTGTGAGATGTGAATCTGCATTTCAATTATGCACATTTTAGTGATTTTAAGTTTCTTCTCTGTTGGAGTGATACATTTTCTCTCCATTTTCAGTGTATTTGATGGAAAGCAATTAACCCAAGTGTTGAACCTGTTCCTATAATGACTGTTTTCTCTGCCCCTCTTCTCTCCTCTCTTCTTTCTCTCTGTTCATTTCATCCACTTATATTCTTCACAATCCTCCTCTTTCTCCATGGCTGTCTTTTTTTTTAATTCTTCATCATCACACTGTCCTGTCTTTGACCTCTCCCTCCCCCTCTCTTCACTTCTGTCTTCAGTCCAGCAAGGAAGATAAACTGTCAAGCCGTATTCAGAGCATGCTGGGCAATTACGACGAGATGAAAGAGCCGATTGGTGACACACTTCCCAAGCTTGGCGGTAAACCTTCAAACAGCTCGTCTTCCTCCGAGGAGAAATCGGGCCCACCGTTGTTTGGCGGGGAACAACGCGGCGTCGGTAGCGGTGGCAGCAGCCAGAGCAGCAAGTGGACTCCTGTTGGCCCCGCTGCGGGCGGATCCTCATCCCAGTCCCAGAAACGCTCAGGACTCCAGGGTGGGCACGGCAGTCAGAGGGGTAGCGGCAGTAGCGGCAGCAGCAGCAGTAGCCAAAGACACGGAGGGGAGGTGCGGGAAAAGAAGTCGAGTAAACACAGCGGAGGGTCAGAGCACTCAAAGTCGCACACGTCGAGTCCGGCCAAGGGCTCTCTGAGTTCCTCCGGCAGCAACAGCCACTTGCGGAGCTCCTTGTCTGCTGAGCAGCATCACAGCAAGGAGCGCTACCGCTCCAAGTCCCCACGAGACAGAGAGGCCAACTGGGACTCTCCCTCGCGGGTTCACACATCCTTCCCCACAGGACAGCACTCAAGTCAGGCCTTTCCCCCGTCTCTAATGTCCAAGCCTGGCTCCATGCTGCAGAAGCCCACAGCGTATGTGCGGCCTATGGACGGCCAGGAAACGGCAGAACCCAAGAGCTCACAAGCAGAAAGCTACAGTGGCCAGTCGCACAGCAGCACCATGGGTGAGATGAAGTCCAACAGCAAGGCCTCACTTTCCAAACTCAAGATCCCCTCACAGCCTGTAGAGGTAAGACCTGTCTACAGGGGCTGTATGTTGTGTTTATGTTCTGTAATCTATCATAGCATGGCAGAGTCATGTTTATGTTTGGAGCATATATTCATAATGATGTAATAACTGGAATAGATTACCTCACGGCATGTTACACGGGGTCCTAGTGAGCTCGTAGGTCTCATAAAATGCCTATAGACTGACTTATGCCACTCAGAATGGAAGCCGCTTCTCACCTGCTGCACCGACATCATGTTGTTTATGAGCATGTGTTAAACGTGATGATTCTGTCTTTCAGGGATCGGGTGACGCCAACTGTGTCGATGAGATTCTGAAGGTACGTATATAATGGTGTTGAGTATTCTAAGAACAGCTTTCTGCCCGAGTCAATGAAAGAGCATTTCACATTACTCACACCTCACAACTCATTTTCACATTTTTTTCCCTGTGTGTTTTTTTTTCTTCCTTTCAGGAAATGACTCAGTCGTGGCCCCCTCCACTGACAGCCATCCACACCCCCTGCAAAACAGAGCCCTCCAAGTTTCCATTCCCCACCAAGGTCAGGATTGCATCAGTCCCCGTGTTTGTCCCTGTACTTTGATTCAAGTGATTATGTGTCATAATGAATCAGACTTAATTATTTGTTTATTACTTGTGTATAGTGCAAACAGACCTTATGTAAGACAGCTAATCCGGAGCAGTCTTGTGTGGTGGCTGTTTAATTAGATCTATAAACTGGTGGGTCTTACTGTTGATTCATATTTAATCCAATAGAAGGTTAAAGTACTTTTCAGTTAGTTGTGGTGTTTATGTCACTAAGTGCTTGCGTGTAAATATAAACAGCCACAAACCCAAGGAGAGAAAAATCCTTCTAATTGATTATCAGATTCAAAAGACAAATTTTATAAAGGCCGATAACACAATGAAAATAGTGAAAGTAATTCAGGATGTTTGTTTTTTTTAACCTCAGGACTCTCACCCTTTTCCAAGTGGGCACAGTGAGTATCACACACGTTACCTATTCAAACTCAAATACAAAATAATTATGTATGTGTATAATTAAGGTGTATGTTTATATAGACTGAACCTCATGAATCTTGTTTGTGTTTTCAGAGCGAGGCAGTTCTTCCAAGAGCTCCAGCAGCCATCAATCTAAAGCTTGCGATGACCAGCCCACGTAAGTGCTTCATCCCTCGCAAGACTGTCTGTAGTTTTCCGGCTATTGATTCACACACAGAGTAAGTCACTAAAACAAATAGTTATGATAAGTAACCAGATATGCATAGTTGGCCTCAGGAGGTTATGTAGACATAGCCAGCAATCTCAAAAAATGAAATACAAAGATTTTAATTTCGTTTTGTTCCTGTATCTCAGGATGCTGGAAGATGATCTGAAGCTCAGCAGCAGTGAGGACAGTGATGGAGAACAGGAGCCCGCCAAGAACACCTCAAGGAATACATCAGCAAGGTAAGGCACAAAGCAGAGTACATTTACCTTTGAGAAATTTTCACGTGTCAAGGAGATGTCATGTTGGTTTTGTATCAGCTCACATTATATTTCCAGGTGTTTGTTGTATTATGTTCCTTATCGTGAAAGAGAGAGTGCATAAGTTAGGTGCAAATTACAGAAAGTACAGAACCACTTGGGAAATATCAGCTATGTTTAGTGGTTAAGAGTAATCCTGAAGCATGACTGTATACCCTCTGCACACATTATAATGGTATTTGACTCTCTTCTGTAACCCACAGCAATAACAGTGAAGGAGCGGAGCAATCAAGGGATGACTCAAGCAGCCACAGCGGCTCAGAGAGCAGCTCGGGCTCCGACAGTGAGAGCGAAAGCAGCACGACAGACAGCGAAGCCAATGAGCACCCGCGGCCCGCCTCTCCTGAGGTAACAGCAACTTTATACAAAGCATTAGTGCTACGTAGTGATAGTTCAGTACTTCATCAGCTGCTCTTTTCAATTTGGATTGGGAAAGTTGTAAGACATTGCTCTTGCTTCTGGCCAAAATACCATCTTTGTTTGACAAGGTTTCAAAGATAATAACTTTTGCTCCCTAACACAATTTCTTGTGTCTGTGTGTCTCTTTAGCCTGAACAACCCATGGCCAACAAGTGGCAGTTGGACAACTGGTTCAAGAAGGCCAAGCAGTTCTCCCCAGCCTCTCCGGTGGACAATAATGTTCCAACCAAGTGCAAGAAAGAGGGCAGAGATAACAGCTCAGGACGTGGCTATAGTAGCCAGGGCGGGGGCTCTAAAGACTCAACGGCACCCACCCCAAGCAGAGACCTACGGGCGGCACAAAAGGGTGCAGAGGGTGGCCGTGGCCGGCAAAAATCCCCCGCCCAGAGCGAGGGTGGCACAAATCCACGAAGGAGCGTGGGTAAAAAACAGCCTAAAAAGTCTGAGAAGCCTCCAGTGGTGGAGGAACCAAAAGGAGGTCTGAGAGTGGAGAGTGAGCCGGCTCCGGAGATACCTCCTCATCGACCCAAAGCTGCTACTAAAGGTTCCCGCAAACCAAGCATCAAAAAAGAACCTAAATCCTCTCCGCGGCCGACTGCGCCTGCCGTCACCACCACTGCAGATAAACGCAAAGCTAAGGCGCCCACCAAGACTTCTCAGAAGTCTCGGGAGTTTGTTGACACAGACTCTTCATCGTCAGACTCCGAGGGGAATGACAGCATCCCGTCCTCGTCGCAGACACCCAAGTACACAGAGAGTATCAGGACCCCTGTGTGTGTGTTTTCTCCGATGGAAGAGAAAGAGCTGTTGTCTCCGCTCAGTGACCCCGAGGAGCGTTACCCTGCGAGGCAACCTCAGCAGCAGGTTTTACTAGTGAAAATAGGTTAGTCGAAGCTGCTCTTATAACAATATATTACAAATTCTCTTTGTGTTCTGTGCACTTTTTTACACTTGTCAAGCTGGAGTACACACTCCTGAAGTTTTTCTTTTCTTTGGACCAAATTAAACCGTACCCTACCATTCCCTTTCCTTCCCACTTCCTATAGATCTCAGCTTGCTGTCGAGGATCCCGGGGCGGCCCTACAAGGAGCCCGCAGAGATAAAAGTGGAGAGGGACGACTCTCTAGACAGGGACAGCAAAGACTTCAGCAAACAGAGCACTGAGAAGAGCTCTAGTAAGGCCAAGAGGAAACACAAGGTACGAGACTCGATAGAGCAAATTAGTCTGTTATTCCTCACTGAGTGTTTCTTTCTCTTCAAGATGTAGATTAAGATTAACCAAAACTGTTTTTTTCATAGGGATCTTGTTGTCAGTATGATCATTAACACTAAATGACTATTATTAGGGTCTAGGGTCTTTTTTTTTCTTCATCAGGGAAGTTATCGTTTCATTCTAGTTTACTTCCAACAGGATACCAAATCTCTTAAAATAACCTCCGAACGGATTCCCATTAAAGCAAGAAAATGCCTTTCAGCCAAGGAACAACTGATTCAAATTTGGTGGAGATCCAGATCTGTAATTCCTGACAGTACATGATTGTGTTTGTTTTATTTCTAATCATAGCTGTGGAACTACCAGAGAAAGAGACTTTACAATCTCAGTGATGTGCTGGGGTGTAACAGCAAGATGGTAAACCACTAAGCATTGGCAGAAAGTTGCACTGTATCTTGTAAGAAATGAAGTGCTAGGTTGCAAATTTCTTTGTCTTTAAATCACTTACTACAGAGGCACACACACATCAATAAATCCTTTAATGTGACGTGTAATTTTCTGCAATCTTTGTGTCTTTTTAGAACGATGAGGAAGGCACCAAGCCAGAGAATAAGCGATGCAAGCTAGAGGAGAAGTCCCTGTCTCATCATAAAAACAGCAGTAAAGAGTGGGTATTCTTTCCTTCTTCACCTGATATCATTCACAGTAAAACCGTCTGCACATCGGGAACACTTGTGACAGTTGTTCGTAATTTCGTTACAGGCAAAATAACACTTGCGATATTTCTTTTTCTATGTTGTTACAATTAACGAGATGTTACAATGACATATTATAATCATATCCCTCCAGGTCTAAGAGGTCTTTGGAGAAGAAAGAGGAGCCAGTCCCCTCTCCTTCCATGTCAGGTCTCCAGCGGACGCCCAAGGCAGAGCATCCGAGTCGAAAGAGGACGGTCAGCCAGTCCTCCACCTCTTTGTCCAGCGGGACAGGAAGTGGGAAGGAGGGAAGCCATAGCACCAAGGGCAGCTCCACCTCCAAACACCGAAAAGGAGAGGACAAGGGGCGCAGCACACGCGATGGGAAGGTGAGCGTGAGTAACCTTATCGCGTGGCATTTGCTGGCGGCGTGAATACCTGGCAAGGGTAGTGGGTACTGGGCAGTGCAAGTGCAATCTTTCATCATGTTTGCCAACCGTGCAGTGTCTCCGCGGGGAACGTAAATAACGAAGCAAGCGTGAAAAAAAGAAGTTGTTGCTGTGGGAAGAAAGGGAGTGGTCGAGAACATAGCGTCGACGTATGAATATAGGTTTATATACTGGATGTGTCTAATATCCGCAGAGCACAAAACATTTCCACCACCACACACCCTCGATCTCCCCCTTTCCTCCATTTTATCCTCCACTTCAAACACCAGGCCCCTTTTTCCTGAAACTTTATTCCCTCTTGCTTGCTGTCTCTGCAGGAGAAATCCTCAAAGGGCTGCGATAACCAGCTGGCTGTGCCTCCGCTCTCCACGGACGGCTCCAAGTCTCAGAGATCCAAGCTGGTGTTTGAGGACAGGTAAGAGGAGCTCTTTCCACTGTGGATAACCCCTCAGCAGGGTATGCAGAAAGAACTGCTGTGGGGATCTAGGGTTGCCTTTGATGCATAAAGCTGTAGGAGGTTGGGGAGGTCATGAATAGATGTGGAGAGATGATGTAAATTTCCATTTTAAAAGGCTCTCTGTCGGGAATGTGTGCCCTTTTCATGCGGAGGTAAAGAAACAGCATAGTCTTGCCTCTTAGTTTTTGTGTTGTTTCTGGGTTTTTATTTAATGACATAATGAGAATCTTAGACAGTGTGTTTATGTGTAGTTTCCAGGCTCTGTGCTAAGAGGAAATTTGTGTAGAAACTGAGCCATTACACAGCATTGTGGTTTTCATATGGCTCACAGAAGTAATGAAATGTGTTTGACCTGTTAATGATTTTGTTTCAGGGTCCACTCAGCAGATCACTACTTACAAGAGGCCAAGAAGCTTAAACACAATGCCGACGCACTGGTAAGAGTCAGAGCCCACTGACTATTTACATATGTAATTGAGATGCTATGATGTCAGTTGCTGCATGCAAAGCAGTGCGAGCGGAGGGATGTTTGACAAGGTCTAGAGATCTGTGTATAACAACATCATGCTGAGGTTTTGCATAAAGATTGATGTGAGATATAGGAACACAGTTTCAGTTTTATCGTATCTCCTTTCATTGCTGACATTTATGTAATTGTATAGTGGTTATTGTATTGACTGGGAAGCTTATCCCTGGCACAAAGTTTCCAAAGCCCTTTCTTCTCTGTGATATCACAGTTTTTGAGTGTAATGGCCTGAACAGCTAAAACATAAATGCTATTGTTAGCAGGTGAATGAAAGATGCGGCTGTAACTGAAGGTCTGGTATCAGTTACTTTCTTCAGGAATACAAGATACCTGATTTACTGCACGTTATTTCCAAACAAAATCCTTGAAAAATGATTTAGTTGCTGTAGTTTTTTTGTAATTTTAACATTTCTTTTCTTACATTTCTTAACATTTCTTCTTTATTATTTCTTTTTTACCATTTATTAACCCACACTAGAGCTAATTAGTCCACGTGTTCTGGTACACATTCATTTTAAAGGCCAAACACATACATAACTGAGTTGTTGCTGCTGTTACTCAGTGAAAAGAGAGTCTATGTAGTCCACACCACATCATGTACAAACCATGTCAGTTATATAAAGTGGCCACGCCAAAACCATGTTGAATTAAAAGTCATGTGAAAAGCATTTAGTCCTGCACTGCTGTGACAGTTTCACATAGTAATTCAGTATCAGACTGGTGCCTCTTTACTAACTCAAGATGCACGGCAAACAGTGATTTTATTTTTTTGTGTGCGTGTCCCTGTTTTCCTCTTCTACAGTTGGACCGTTTTGAGAAGGCAGTCTACTACCTGGACGCTGTGGTGTCCTTCATTGAATGTGGTAATGCTCTGGAGAAGAGCGCCCAGGAGGCAAAGTCTCCCTTCCCTATGTACGCGGAAACGGTGGAGCTTATCAAGTAAGGACAAATGTGTGTTTATCGTTGTCACAATTTAAAGTGGAAGACTGCAGTTGTACGTCAGCTTCATAATTAAAATGTGACATAAAATATTATTTAAAAGCCGTACTATAGTAACCAAACAAATTCTTGGCAGTTTGTTTTATCTGATTATATTTATCTAATATTATCTGTTAGTTCAGGGTTCATCAGGTTCTTTGTCAGTTGAATCAGTTTGTGGTTTATTTGGGATGTAAACGGATTGTGGAATCTTGGGACATGCTATGTTGTCACGAGCAGCTCTATCTGGTTCTGACTGTAACAACATTTTGAGTTAATTAATTTTTTGGGAGCACGTTTTGTTTGCTGTCCATTTTCTATATGTTACAAAGTGGTGGCCACTGATAACAACTTGGCACCTGTTAGTGTAGAGCTCTGGAAGTGCATCGCTAAGTCAATTAAAGAGAAAGACAAACATTTAGTAAAATATTAATTTGAAAACGTCTATAATGACTTCGGCATTTAGCTCTCCTATAAACTAAACATTTGCTCTGTCTGTTCGCTCAGATACACTATGAAGTTAAAAAGCTACCTGGCCCCAGATGCTACGTCAGCAGACAAGAGGCTAGCTGTGCTTTGGTGAGTATGCTGACTGACATCTGGTGATCATGCTCAAGATGTGTCGTCCTGTCCTCAGCCTTCAACTCAGAGGCAGCCCACCCCACTCATCTCTGGTCATTGTACTCTTCTTTGCAAGCTTTAAATCAATATTAACTTATTTGTTTTTCCAGCCTACGATGCCAGTCCCTCCTCTACCTGAGGTTATTCAAGTTGAGGAAGGACAGCGCACTCAAATACTCCAAAACACTCACTGAACACTTAAAGGTACTTTTTGTTTCCTAGAAGCTGAGATCAAGTTTGCTTGGCAAATATAAATCCCATGTAAGTGTTTTTTTTCCTGTGAATGTGTAACATAATGTGTACATAATGTCCTTCCCTCATTTTGTTTGACAGAATTCTCTGAGTAACACCCAGGCTCCCTCTCCTGGAATGGGAAAGTAAGTCACGTCCTCCTTTACTGTTTGGTTTACTATTAGGGAGACATCTGTGTCTCCTGCACAAGTGTTGAATGTGAAATTAAGTTGACATTTTTACAATGGTTAAAAGAATTTCACAGAAAGTAAACTCCTGGAAAAGCTATTTTTTTTTTAAATATCATCACCTATAAATATGCTTGATCTGGTTTTAACATCTTGTTGTGAAGAACATTTTGAAGCTTTTGAGTCACACTGGGCAGCAATTATATATAAATACTGCAATCAGTTGTGATTTTCAGTTAGCACTCAGTATATTTAACTGTCACGCGGGCACTAAAAATAACTTTCCTCGTACCAAGCTTTGTCTAACCCAGCACCATCACTCTCATAACCATGTCTGCTCGTTTCTGTTTCCCAACGCAGCAAGGCAGCAGGCATGCCCTCTCCGGTGTCTCCCAAACTGTCACCAGGCACGGCCGGCGGCTACTCGACAGTCAGCAGCAGCAGCAGCGCCAGCTCGTCTGTGACCATACCTCAGCGTATCCACCAGATGGCTGCCAGCTACGTTCAGGTCACCTCCAACTTCCTGTACGCCACAGAAGTCTGGGACCAGGCGGAGCAGCTATCCAAGGAGCAGAAAGGTAAACTGACTTAATTTATATTTTATTAGTGTTACTTGGATTATTAGGCAGTCCCTCCAAACTTTGTTTTTAAGCCTTTGTTAAAATAGACGATATTTTTGGACAAATAAATTCGTCATTATAAGACTGGCAACAGATTGTCGTATCAGATGGGGTATACTTACCAGTGTTACACCCCCGGGGTCTCATTCAACAAGCTGTAATATTATTGACTGCTTCAAACTTGACAACATAAAGTTTCTAAATGGGTCCCTTTGTATTTCTTGTGGGAATGTTTTGTGTATGTGAATGACATCAGCTGACAGGAAGTAAACATGGACTCAAGCCTAGCAATGCAATTCCAGTGAAATGGTCTATAGCATGGCCCTTTTGCTTTTAGTAGTTTGGAGATTTTCTTTCGCCGTTGTTCTTGAGATGTGTTGCAATTGGCACTCGCATGTTGTACTGTTCCAAAACTTCATTATGATAATAACAGTAATACATTTTATTTGAAAAGGCGCCTTTCAAAACACCCAAACACATATTGTGAAACCGGACTGTCGAATGTGTGGAGGTAGGGAGATCCAGAGCCTGGGGGCAGAGTAGCTGAAAGCCCTGGTGTCCATGGTGCTGAGGCGTGAGGTGGGGATGGTCAGGAGACCAGCAGAGGAAGAGCGCAGGGAGCAGGGAGCAGGGAGCAGGGAGCAGGAGGGGGGTGTACTCCTGGAGGAGATCAGGGAGATAGGTCGGGGCTAGGTTGAGGAGGGCTTCGAAGGTGAGCAGAAGGTTTTTGGAATCAGTCTGGTCGGATGTGGTTGGATGATTCGGTGCGGGTGATGATCCGGGCAGCAGAGATTTGAATGATTTGAAGCCTGTGAACTTTACAGGACAGTGTTATTAGACTGGGAATTTCCCTCTGACATCATTTTTAGCTCTAGGAAATTGCTTTTCACTACCTTCTGACAATTTTTAGACTAAACCTTTCATTGATTATTATAAATATTAAACAGGAAATAATGATTGTCCCACCTTGAACTTTCCTGTAATCACTGGCATTTAAACTGACGCTGCCTGCGTTCACTGTGTCTTCTGTTTTTCCCAGACTTCTTCTTGGAGTTGGACAAGGTGATGGGTCCTCTGATCTTCAACACCAGCAGCATGACAGAACTGGTGCGTTACACACGGCAGGGCCTCCACTGGCTGCGCCTGGACGCAAAGCTTATTCCCTAACGAGGACTCGTTCCCTGCTCGCTGCTTCCACACACACACACCCACCTCAGCCTCTTGTGTTCAGCAACATGTGCTCAAAGACACACGCATGCCCTCAGACACACATACATACAATGTACTGTATGCATACACACACACACACACACACACAATGAACTTCTCAGACATATCTCCAACACTGTGTCCATTTTCTACACCAGCTTGCCAAAAACACTGAGCAATCTAGAGCATCTCACACCGTCGACAGCGCCACACAGGGAGAAGCATCGAAACCGCAGCACAGGAACAAAAAGAGCTCGTCGCCATGCTTCATATATCGGCATTCTTACAATCTCCGAAGGCCATGTTTTTATCTATTTGGCATGGAAGCCCTGGGTGAATTCTGAATATGCTTAAAAATGGGGTTTAGTTTTTAGGCTACTTTGGCTTTTAACTTTTTATTTGACTTTTGTTTCACCAAAGTACCTCCCATAAACACCAAAGGTGCTTTAAAACGAAGGTTTCTCTTTATCATTTTTGTGCCTTGTATGTGAGCAACAGGAAGACAAACAGCCACCCATCATATCATTATAAATGTTTATTTTCCCTCTTTGAGTCATTTTTTGCATTTTTAAACATTTAATGGAAGCTGGCAACATTTATGTTTTTAATGGCGGTCTTTCATTTTTAAATCCTGTGAATGAATTTACAGCAAAATGGAGTTGTCCATGAGTTAAGCTACATCACACCATGCCCTTGCAGCATGCCCACAAGATTTAAGGAGAGACTGAAGGAAGGGCTACTGTGCAAAGCAGATTAATACATCTGACACATATTTATTAAAGTTCTCTGTATCGATCAATGTATTTGTTTTTTACAGTGTCGTTTTTATTCTCCAGAATCTTTTACTTCAAGCCCTGCTAGAAAAATGAAAGCTTGTTCAAACCTCTTTGGTCCAGTTTGATGCAAGGAGTGGCATGGCCTCTAGAGGCCGCTAGCGGGGACTGTCAGACTCTTGGCCTTAATGAAATTGACCACGTTAATGTTCTCTCTAAGAGATTTGTTGTCGTTAAAGCTCCAGAATACAAGTCTCTTCCAATGAATTTTACCCTCGAAGCTACACTGCTTAGTGAAACATTTCCTGGAGGAAGACTCACTTCCTGACAGTGTTATTCTTTTGTTGATCCCCTTGTTTGCTCAGAGAGTATTTTTCTAAGGAACAGCAGGGAGTGTCTTAAGTATTGAACATCATTTCCACACAATACAATGCAGTTATTTACATTGCAGTTTATAAAAATAACAGGGCCTGAATGACGACATATTCGGCTCAACAAAAGCAATTTCATCCAGGACGAACGATTCAGAGAGGTGTTGCATTCAGTGTTGCATTTATAGAACAAAGAGTTTTAAATCTATCGTTATATATTTCAGAGTAGAAGGCCGATATAGATTTTATTTATATACCAAGCAGTTTTTTGTTTCTTCCTCTGGCCATGCAGAAGTATAACTTTTCAAATGCATTCTTTTCAAACAGGGTTGAACCAAGGGTTATAAGATGCAAAGTATTTGTATAAGTGATTTTTTTTTTCCTATTTAAATTTTAATCGTACTTGTATGTAAGACAGTAGATAAGAAACGTGTCGACTAGTTAGGCGGGGTGATTACGACGGGGTAACAGTGTATGCCAGCTGTCCAGGAATGAACATTTCTGTCATTTAAAACTATTGGTTCTTATCGCAGGAAATCTGAATGTTCGTGGTTTTTGAATGAAGATGTATACTTAACACCTAATTTGTTGAAATTTGGGTGTTTAGTAACAGTCAATGACATGAAGAACTGTCCTTTTTTGTTTCTTTTTTTTTTTTTAAAGCCCACTTTCTACTAAAACATGCTGGAAATATCAAAGCCTGGGTCAAATAGTACTCATGGGAACTACTACAGGTTTGTTTTCGCTCACGGGAGATGGGTTTGGACATGAGGAAAGTGCTGGAAAGTTTCACACCTGTGATAATCTGTAACTTTTCGACACTCTTCGTCCATTTTCAAACAAAAATTTGGTGCATCTTCCACTTTTTTCCATCTCACGACGAAACAAATCCTCTGAATTCTACCATTTGGCCCAGCTTTGACCTTTTTTGTTATGTTTTGTACTTTCTTTCCTTCACTGGCTCCCTAGCCTTTACTGTAGGAGGGAATACTGTTATTTCCTCTGGCACTTGAAAAAGTGAAAGTCAGAGGAGGTATTATTTTAATCTATGCAGGATTTTTACAAAAAAAAAAACAACAAAAAAAAACGGATCTGTTTCTGTGGAAAAAGTTTAATTTTTTGGCTTGGGATTTTTTTCCCCCACTTCTGTGTTTTTTTTCCACCTCAGTGAGAAACCTGTTGAACTCAAGTGTCCAATGCCTTTAGCTTTTTGCAATTTTTGTGTAATGGTTAGTATATATGTGTATATAGATCTGTTTTTATAACCAAACACCGATGGCTTGAGCCATTTTGTACTTAAAGCTGGAGGCCACTTTTCTCATAGGAATTCCTCTGTGGGTTTTGCCAGCCCAGTCAATGTCTTCATACACTGGTACACTTTGTAAGTACAGGTCCGCGCCTTGTGTTCCCTACACTATCTTGTAGTCAAATGTACAAAATTTAGCATTAGAGTAATTTTTAACAGTTTGCTACTCACACTTATTTATTTTTCTGCCCCTTTGCTTAATATTTTTTTCTATTTTTGCCATTTTAAGGAGTACCATTTTATGAAATAGAAAGATGTAAATGTATCGGGGTTGTTCATGATGAGATTTCATTGTAAGTAGTAATTAATATTAATTCTAACTTGAAAGAATCCAGGGTAAGATGAGTTTCTTTTTTTGACATTCAGTAGGAAGATGTTAACACTTGCATGTTTCTATTTAAATACAAATGTATAAATTGTAAATATAACATTTCTTTAAGGGTGAATTTCTACTACAGGTTGACATTTTTATTGAAATTTAAAAATGCTGTACATACATTTGTGAGATACTTTATGCACATTTTTTTTTCTCCCTCCCCCCCGCGGGCTTTTGTGTTCTCTTCTTCCAAGCTGTTACAGAGTACATCCCAGTCTCTTAACACTGTATATCAAGGTTGATTTCTCAGTCCTTTTTTCTTACTGTGCTCGTACACGTTGTCTTTTGCTTCACCGTCTCTCAGTATCATGGTCGCCACATAATCATTGTCTCTAGATCCAAGTGCGAATATTTTGTCTTCTCTGTATTTGATATGGAGGCGTGTACTTTTCATGAAATGTATATTGTTGATCTCATGGAGTGGATGGATGGATGGATGAATGTATGGATGGATGGTGTGTACAGTCTGTTGTGTAAAATCACGTCTGTTTCCTCCTCACGAGAGAAAGCGAGCGCGAGAGAGAGAAATGTATTTACTATGTGTCCCTTTTGAACAATTGGTCCAACATGTCTTTTGAAACAGAGGTATTTCTCTACAGGTCAAAACAGTTGTAGCAGTTTATACAGTATGTTGTATAACACCTTTTTTCTAAAAGTCGTCTCCGGAGCGAGACCAGCAGCATACACTATGTACAATAGTCTAAATTGGATTAGTTTTAAGAGAACTGATGATAGAGATACTATATATGATGGATGCAATATGATTAAAGGTACTCATTGAGTTTGATCTTCAAACTTAGGTTATGTAATTTAAAGCATTCTTGTGAAGTGAGTATTAATTGTGACTAATGAGAGTCTGTCCTGAATATTCTTTGTATTTTGCCGTATTGAGAATAAAATATATATGGATATGTTTAATGGGGTGTTGCTCGTTTTGTTTTAGCAGCTCAGTGTTTCTAGTTTTAGAGACAGAGAGCTTAAGTCTGAACCTGTTAACCTGGTATTTCAATTTGCCAAGGTGATAATGATGCTCGTGGAGTTTTCCTGGAAACAAAAAAAGTGGTTTCATCCAGTGTTACATAACAAATCACACTGTACGTATTGTTTTACTCGAATAGCGTGAGTGTGAATGTGCATCCTTGTGTGCTCCACAGTGCTAACAGAAGGCAAAAACCCCCTTTTTAAAGGAAACTGATGTTTTGAGAGTATAATGTCTAAATAAACACACTTGGCATAGGCAATGTCATGTTAACATTCTGTGGACAAAAAAACAACGAAACAACAATCATAAATTTCTGTCATATCATATGAGGGCTTATAAGCAGCAAATGTCAGCTTTTTCAGTCAATGGCTAAGTATGTTTTTAAGCAGCTAACAAAGACACAGTACCAGAACCTCTGCCTAAATTACAGATACATTAATATAAAAAAAAGCCTAATAATTTAACATATTAGTGTAAACGGCTGTGATGCAAGTGCCATTGATAAAGAGGAGCATGGGCCACAAACCGGAATATGGGGATGAGAAAGTAGCAATACTCCATGTGAAAATTCTGCATTCAAAATTTTACTTGAGTAAGTACATAAGTAAGATCTATAGTTTGAGTATGAAAAGTAAAAGTGCTCATGCAGAAAAATGCATAAATCACATATTGTTTTACTGGAAAAGCGTGAGAGTGAATGTGCATCCCATTGTGCGTCAAAAACTCCCTTTTTCAATGGTACTGATGTTTTGAGAGTGTAACTAGAAACTTTGTTATCTAAATAACTACACATGGCATAGGCAACATCATCTTAACATTTTGTACACAAAGATTTAAATTAGAAATAACTCAGTTTCTCACACATTATTTCAAGACCTGTAAGCAGCAAATAACAGCTTTTGCGGTCAGCACCTTCATATGTTTTTAAAGCAGCTGACAAAAAACCTGTCATAAACTCTGCCTAAAGCACAGATAATAAATTACAGATACATTCATAAAAATAGCCTAATAATTTCACATATGATTGTAAATAGTTATGATGCAAATGCCATTGATAGAAAGGATCAGTGGCCAAAAGCTGGAGTATATAGATAAGGAAGTCAAAATGTTACCGGAGTTAGTACATATGTATTCACTATAATATAGACTTATCAAAAGTAAAAGTGGTAATGCAGAAAAATGGCAAAGAGTAGGCTGTTATTGGAGTCTTGTTAGTAATGCATTAATGTATAAGCACCATTTTATGTTGGAGCTAAGCTTAATTAACATACTGTTGTACATACATTCACCTATTGCAATGCACTGTATTTTATAAATTCACCATTGTATATTTTGTTTATAATAACTTCAGCTTGGCTATAATAATTTCCACCAAGTAGCTACAGCGGTTAAATCAGTCTAATGGTGTAAGAAGTATATGGCATTAAATGAAAATACCCATGTTAAGTACAAATATTTGAGAAAATGTACTTAGTTATATAAGTTCTGCAAATTCAAGTGAACTGACCCACCTTTGTGCCAGTGTGTGAGATTTTGCACAGTGTTTACATTACTTTGTGAGCCCCATGCAGTGTCTTAGCAGAGCACAGACAACAGGCCTCATCTGTACTTCACTTTCCAGTGAATAAATTGCCACCAAGTGGTCATTAGTTGTCACTGTCATTGCTTTCATCCCATCAGTGTCAGCTTCATTGTCACTGGACTGTCATTACAGTCACTGTGATTATTATACTGTTGATGTTCCTGATTGCGTTAGTATAATTTACATTACAATAATGACAGTATGAACAGAGAGGAGGGTGACTTTGAAAAAAAGATAAGTGTTTGACAGTGATATTTTGGAAAGGTTTTCTGGGTTGTAATTCGGAGGGAAGATAAATAAACGCTTGAAATCAGCAATCACCATCACATGAGCAAAGATGGCTTCAAGATCAAACTGATGGTTTAAAGATAGAGAAAAATGTGCAGTTTAATGGTGATAAAAATAATTGCACTCTATCATTTAAAAAAAAAAATCTGGATCCAAGTCACGTGTCTTTTATTTTTTGCCACTATATTGACAATGCTTATCTCCAATCAACTTTATTTTATGTAGTGTGTGACATGTATGTAATTGGAACTATTGTGACCCTACCCTGTATATAATAGATATAAAATATGTATAAATTTAATATGCGCTCCTGTTCTTATCTGTCTGACAATGACAGATGTGACAAATGATGCAGTAACAAATATTAAAATACACATAGGTGGCCAAGATGTGCATAATTTGTCCCATTGTACCCTGAGCTTTTGAGTAATAGATGGTGCTTAGTTAATCTTCCTGTGCATGAAACAAAGGTATTCAAAGTAGTTTATATAGCTTTGCATTTCAGAGCCTCTTAGGAATGATTAGCTCCTCTCAATCCACATTGTGCAGCCCTGAGAACATTAACTCATATGTAGACTGAGGGTTTTTTCAGTCTTTTTGCATTTAGTTTTAACTTATCATATTTCCAAAATATAGCATTTAATTTCATTTGTTGGACTGCTCACATACATTAATGTCTGTTTTAGTTAGTTTAATGTAACAGTAAAAATGTTACTTGCCTCTTTCCAGTGAGACTCAAACAATACAGAGAAATTCCCTTTTTCACTCTTCCGCCATTAACACAGTTTGACCAATCGGATGTCGTGTATTCCCAAGTGCCCGCCTCCCGCCGCATCTGATTGGTCCACTCGGTCCTCTATTACCTTTCATCCGCTTCTCTCTCCAGGGAATAAGGTAAGCTAACTGCGAGTGAAGGGAAAAAGGAAAGCTCATTACCGGGGGCGGCGAGGAACGTTAGCCAAGTACATAAAGTGAATCTTGTCCGTTATTTTATACATGTTTTATAACCGGTATACACTCAAAAAGAGGAAACACATCCGAGAAAAACGAGGACTTCAAGTTAAAGACAGCGAAGTGACCGGGAATCAGCAGGTACGTGCAGTGGACAGAGGCAGCAGCAGCAGGTGCCTCCAGTATCGCTGTGCTGCTCAGTTTCGGTTGTCAACTGTCAACCTGTTGCTTAACCGCTATTTTTGTGATAATAGCGAAATGTTTTTATATTTAACCTGTCTTTATATGTGTAACGTTAGTTTTTAGAAGTTGTAATGTTCGTTGGGAGTGAATTAAAGGTCCTTTATTAAGCTATAACTGATCTCAGTTCAGTGGGAGCAAACGTTAGACAGCAAATAGTCCTTGTTAGTGTTCACAGTGTTGACGTAACGTTAGTATTGCTGCTGGATTTTCTGTAATAACATTATTAGTAGACATATTACAAGTTATGACATCATGTGGCTGCTTATTCACCATCCACACAAGTATTATTATTATTTTAAATTTCTAAAATGTCTGTTCTGGTGTTGTAAACCTTCTTATAATCATTCATATGGCTTTATATATGTATTTTTTTTAATCTTAACTTATACTTTCAAATGTTTTAATAGTTTATAATGGATTAAATGTTAGTAAAACTTAACATATCTGTTTCCAACTTAAAATATTTTTGTTATTGGCCTGTTGCAAGCAACTTAACACCACCCTTTGCTCCATAAAAACATATGACACATGACACACATGAATTGAAAATGATGGTAAGTTGCATTCATGTAATAGCTAGTGTGGACTGCAGGCAAACAGCAACCCAAACTACTGTTATCACCACATTTAATTGTCATTTACGTACTTACTGTGTCACGCATTACTTATGCAATGTCTGTTGTCTGACACCGTTATGAGAACAACTCTGTGTGTTGTCCTTTCCCAACCTTATCATCTCGCCTCAAATTGATACCTGGCCCTGAATTATGCACAGGAAGGCCTCTCTACCTAATGACTGAACTATGTTTTATTTAAAGTGGGAACAAAAGGCGCCATGGCCATGGCAGTGTTGCTTTGGGGGAAACCAGACACTGGTGTTTTGTGCTGTGGCTGAAACTGAAGCACTCAAGCGGTGCGTTGGTCAGATGGTGGGAGCAGGAGGAGCACACTGGCCTCTCTGTGTGCTGCTGCTGGTTGCCTTGCTCAGGCCGCTGACCTGGCTTGACTCCACTGCACCCGCAGAGTCTGACCTGGAGGCTGCAAGGAGGACTTAACAGAGATGTTTGTGTAGAGTAGATGTGCCTGTTGGTACAGACAAAACATGTGCACAGAGGCAAGTGAAGCACCAAAAGCATGCATCCATCATCCTACATCAACACCTGTTGATCCTAAGTTAGTCTAATGTTGCACTACTTGGATAGTCATGCACTGATGGATGGTTTCATTTGTCAGATAAGGTGTTGACTCAGCCACGCACTGCATGATACCTTGACACAAAGCCAAAACATTAAAACGTGGCAATACACACACATTTGGTGATCTTTGCATACAGGTGGTTGTTTGTGTGATAGCATGAGTAGGTAGTGTGTGTGTTTGCAGAATGATGAAAGAAGAAAGGAAGCCGGAAACAAAAGATGGAAGCAAATAAAAGGGCAAGGCTAAAATATAGAGTAGGGTCACAAAGCCATGGGCTATAAGTGTAAACTTACCCTGGGTGTTGAAACATGATATAGCTCTCTGTCTTTTGCAATGTCTCTGTCTCTTTACTTTTTCTGTTAAGGGAACAAAAATGTGTGCAGAGTATTGAGAGTGTGCTGCAGAAAATGCAGTTCAACAAAAATCAAATAATATTTGTATAGTGCAGTCATTTTAGGACACTTAGGACTCAAAGTAGCAGTAGTTCGGAGTTCGGACCTACGTCTGGTATGTTGTTGTTTGACTCTGTGCAGTTGGTTGTTCTATTAACAGTGGAAAATTACTCTTGGTGTGTGTGGTTTTTACTTGGATGTTTACATTCTTTCGGTGACCTTTCACACAGCCCACCTCTAGAAGGATGAACTAACTGGTTTGACTACATGAATAAGGTTAGATGGAGTTCAGATTGATTTTGCAGCGACCTCACAGAGGCACTAAACTTGTGAAAATGTTGCTGAAAGTGATCCAGATGAAATGATAGAATCACACACAGTGCTTCTTGATTTCAGATTTTAAAAAAATAGGAAGTTACAGAAATTAAGCAGCTAAAATGTGGAGGAATGTTTATTAAATGACCTAATGCTGCTGGAATTAAGTCATTATCACCCTGTATGACATCACTTTGAAATCTAGTGAAGGTGTCGGAGAAGGATAATGGTCTAGGATGTAGCAGGAGGGTGTCGGAGTTATAAATCAGTTAGCGGCTTGTTGGTTTCTGTTATCCTTACCTGTGATGTTTACATTTTCCCGTAATGGAAGTGATGTGAGACTTTCACCAGCATTGTTGGTTCCAGGAAGATAAATGTGTTAAGGAAATAGCTGTGAATGACTCATTTTAAGGTGCGGGGAATTCAATGGTGTTTTGTAATGGTGAAGTCATGGACTCGGACTAGCTGTAATCGGGCACAAGAGAGGATTGGATTTGTTATGATATTAATTGTGAACCACGAACATGTGATTCAGGATGATTTAATCAGCTGATGTGATCAAGTACCAGCGGGTTTTTATGTGCAATGTAATGGAAGATTTAATGAACAGGAATAACAAGGAGGGGGGCAGGGGTATATTTAGCCACAAAAGAATGAGATCGTGCATGTAAGGTAGAGGTAGAGCGACTGATCGAAGTCTGTCAGACCTGTTATTATCGAAGGCTTAATGGGTAATAAAGTTAGATAATTCAGGATGACATATTGAGATAAGCTCAGCGCATTATCTCATGTAGAAGTACCTTTAAACTGTAGATGTTTGGCACATCATGGTGATGCAAATAATTAAACTGGAATTAGCATGGAGGCATGGTGTTCTGGTTCGTGAGAGTCATCATGCTCTGTTTTGAAGCCAGTGACCTTGGAAAGGTTGATAAGGTGATGGATGCACGCTCATCTGCGTGACTGTAATATGGTAATCAGGTAGCTTGTATGACATCATTGCAGTAACAACTAGGAAGGCCTTTTAAACACTGATAAAAAGATCAGGGTAGAAGATTTGCCTCTGTAGAGTCAGAGCACAGACGAGGAAGAGAGGCGCCTGCTGAATATGCTCAATTAAAGTTAAAATTTTCCCACAGGATTAATAAGTAATAGGGGATAAAAGGGGGGAGATCTGAGGTTGTTGTAACTAGCAGGCGTGTTGCAAAAAAAACATTCATTCATTTTCCATATCTACTTATCCTGTTAGGGGTCACGGGGCAGCTGGAGCCTATACCAGCTGACTCTGTGCGAAAGGCAGGGTACACTCTGGACATGTCACCAGATTGTCACAGGCTTGATTTGGGACAGCTTTACAGATAATGTCAGTGAAAGCAGAGCTAAGCAAATATTACTTCAGCATTACATCATTGTGGTAGAACTTTGGCTAATCAGTGTGTGCTGTGACAGATACAAAACCTGTGACTGTGTTTCTTGGGGCAGAGATGGAAAAGAGATGCAGCTCAATATAAGATGACCGACATAACCATAATCACAGTAAACACTTCGCTCTGTCGTATTATTGCTTTTGTGTAAGGGTCACCATGGCATGTGTGGAAGGCTTTCTCTGAAGTCGATTAATGATAATGATGAGAATGATTGCTGTTTACAACATAAGTGTAGCAGTCATCTAACATGGCTTACTTTATGGAGGTTAAATGGGTTTTTTAAATTAAACTTCTTGGCTAAAAGTAGCTGTTATGATGATCAGTCAAGTGTGAGTGTAGAAGTGGAGGATTCAATCGTTCTTTTAAAGCTGTAACTTAAAGATGGCAGGTTTTGGATTGTCTGCTATAACTGTTATAATAAATATTTTTATATTAACAATGGCCCAGATCTCTGTATGTAATGTACAATGTGGAAGGGGTTCGCTCAAGGTGGCAAACCCACAGAGAATTTCACCTGACTCTGCAGTTTCCCAGAGCGTTTTGGCGTTTTTCAGCATGTTGTTTTGCTTCTCTGGTCTTGAGCTTTATTGTTTCGGTCACTCTCGGCTCTAAAAACCCACCTAACAAACACAGACAAAACTAACAACTGGGCAGTGCTCATAGTGGAGCCTTAAAGAGCCGACCAAAACAGAGCTAAAGGGAGGGTGAATAGTTTCCTCAAGTTACCGGAAACACAACTCCAAATGAATCCTATCATTGCCCCTGATTGCTTAATTTTTAAACATGTAACTGTTTACTGAAAGGTTTATGATATCAACTTACTTCCTACCTCGTTAGAAGTTGGTTTAATTGGCCGAGAAGAGGAAAACACCCTCCTGCACACTTGATTTAAGTCACTAATTACTGTAGAAGAAATACACACATTCACATGCTTTCCAGCTCCCTTTCCCCACCTTTTGTCTAGTTTCCCCTCATCGGTTGTTACTCAGAGCTCTTTTCTACTGGCAGCTCCAGGGGCCTTTTTTTAACCTGGGTTTGACCACTGACTTGTGTGCAGTTGTGAGTTATTGTCAGACCCTCCTCCTTTTGTCAGAAACAGGGAAGCCTCTTTAGGTCCTATAGAGCAGATAGACAAGAAGGAGACAAATGGCTGACAGAGGTTATCACTGGCTAATACAAGACCCCCTGGGGGCAGACTGGAGAGTGTGTATGGTAATGTCTGTCTGTCTGCCTATTGTGGTTATCTTACAGGACCACACCTACACTATTGTATGGCCCTATAGGACCCTCATTGGAATATAGCAGTGTCATATGTCAGGATATGTGTGTGAGTAACCCATTTGTATAGGCAGCTTTTAAAATATGTCCTACTCCTTTTCCTTACTGTTTGGGGAATATAGAGAGACAGGAAATACAGCAACACACCCCAGTGAACAAAACTCTCTGAGGTTAATACAGTTGTAAAGTAGGTAACAGCTTCCCTGTGGAGTAACAGACATAACAAATCCTTGTATCCTTGAAGCCTGTCTTTTATTTTCTTCCTTACAAAACACTTGCAAAGCCAATTTTTAAAGCTGCATCGTTTACATCCGTGTTTATCAGTTACCCACTCTTGTCGGCACATTGCCACGAATTTTGGCACATTACAGCCACTGCCACACTTGTGCAGCAGTTTGTTTTGTGAGCATCAGTAGCAACAGCTGCAATGCAGAAAGTCCATCAGTAAAAATCCAGAGAGGCAGAGAGGAAGGAAGAGACTTTTTCTAATGCTGCTGTTGTTTCAGTCTGGACGACAGAGCGACCCTTCATCCTCTGTGTCTGTTTGAGAATTCCTGTGTGGACCGCTGTGTTTCATAATACACCGTGCTAACAGGTCTGCCAGAGGGCCGTCTCAGGTTTCATAGTCCCTGATGAAAAGGTGTGGGTGAGGGGTTGTCTCCGAGACTTGAGCCGACCACAGCCGCAGTAATATGGCTGTGATATTGACTAATAAAAGAGGCATTTACAGCTGTCTGACAAGGCTGGAAGTAGAGGCTTGATGTCTTCTTTTGTGTGTCTGTGTGTGTCCAGTCAGAGCAGGGATGACTTCAGTACTTAGTTATATTTTCAGTCGAAGCTGCTGAAATGAAGAAGCTTGCTAAATTAATGTTACTGATTAACAGCAAGTCAATTAATTAGATAAAATTCCACAATTTTAAGTAATTTAGGGCTGACAGATTTGATCAAAATAGGCATATATTTTAGTAGTTAATTGTCTCAATGATTTTCCAAAGTAAAAAAGTGAAAATGTGTTAAACATTCTCCAGTTTCAGTCCTTACATGAGAGGATTTGTCACTTTTCTTTGTTTTATATCACTGTGAACTGAATATCTTTGTGTTTTGGACTGTTGGAATTTGAGGATTGAGAAGTAATTTCAGACACATTTATTTTAAATTTTGTCTGCTAATAGTGGCGCTATTTAATGTGCAGTTTTGTTGATTACCGCTGGACCTTATAGACCAAAACAAGTGAATATAATGAGCCAAAAAGCCACAGGAAAAAATGGAAAACTAATTTAAAACTTGCATTCATCCGAAACATACAGTTATATGCACTATATTAGCTCTGTGTAGAAAAAGCGAAATAACAATGAAAGCAAAACCACTGAAATGTATACATAAAGGTGTACTTTTCTTTGCATTGTAGCATGGAGTTCTTTAGTTTATTATTATGCATAGAAATGCCCTAATAGTCACACCAGTACTTCCTCGTGCAGCACCAGTTCTGACTACCACACCATTTTTCCCCCAGGTTACAAAGTCCAGTGTGTGTTGCGCTGTTTTCTGGTGAAGTTTAATCTCTGTGATTTATTTTACAGCCTTAACCCCCCCCCCCCCTTATCCTCTGATCCCCCTCTCCTCCCCTGCTCCGAGGTAGGAAACCTGCGCTACCAGCAGCAAAAAGAGCCCATTGTGATCAGCTCCACCAAAATTAACCACGGTGGCAGACTCTGTGCTGGGAAACACAATGGAGATTAGAGATCACTTGACTCCTGAGCGAGGTGATGATCAGTACTATTAAGTTACTGTATATGTTTCAAAAGCAGTGCCATTAAAAGTTAACCCGGAGCGTTTCGTCTCTGCAGAGGCGTCGATACATTGGGAGATCATGCACAGCCTGCAGTCTATAGCCTGACGTGTAGGTGGGACTCAGTAATTATCAGCACATTAGACACTCGTTTGTTCTTCCAACAGAGCTCCGACACATGTACAGTTGTCAGATATACTGACATGGAGGTGGGATGACTGCTAAATTATGATCCACGTGGTAATGGCGCTGCAGGCTAACAAAGAGCGACTTTATTCTGGATAAAATAATAATTTTCCTTTATATATTATTTTCGACATATAGCTCTCTGCAGCATAAAGCAAACTTCTCAGAGGAAAAGCGCTTACCCAGGATTACTTATTAGCCTGTTCAGGAAAAAATTTTGGCTGTGTTACATCGATCAACTGCTTCATAATGGCCTGAGGAATGACATAACAGGCTAAATGCTAACTCAGTGTCCACTTGGAACAGACTAATTAAATGAGCGATTATTTTCCTGTCAACAACAAGGCTGTTGCTCTTTACAGGTGTGATTTTTAGAATGTAGCAGCACTAGTTTGTACAATATGTGGGCATGGAAAAGCCATTGAGTAACTTGTCGAAAGCTGAGATCTTTGCACTCTCAAATGTAAAGCTGCAGTTTTGCTTTTTTAGCGCTAAGCTGTCCACTAAATCAGATTTATGCAAGGTTCATTTTACAGAAAAAATCCCCCTGTAGACTTGATGTGGCGATTGAGGGAGTGAGAGGCAGGAGAGAGGAGATAAATTCCTTGTTAGGGAGCCAACTTACTCAAACTTTCCCATTGATTTATCAGACCCAAATTAAGGCTTTTTATAGTTATGATGGGAAATACAAAGGCTCTGTTGCAAAACATGTTCATTTCGTAATAACAGGTGGTCAGGGTTCAGCCGGAGCAACTGAGATCCTTTAATTAGGGCTGAGTTCTTTTTCCTTGATAGTTTTTTGGTTAGCATTTGCTGATGTTTGTTTTTGTATGTGTAGAAGCCAAAGACACAATCCACCTAAAACGTGGAATTACTCAGTTCAAGCAAAAAAAAAATGGAGCTTGATCCAACAAACACCGCGTCAGTGAGGATTTTTCACCGGCTTTGCACAGAACTTAACATAACAGCTCAGGCCATCAGAAACGGCAGATTTGGCGAAATCGGATACCTTGTTGGATGTGATCAAGCCATCTGTTGTATTGTGTGCTTTGGGCTTTTTCCATATCAAATTGTGCCTCTCAAGGTAGATGGAATGAGGTTTGCTGTTGGCTGCTCTGGGCAGATCAGTTCAAATGTTGTAGGTGTTTCAGTCAGCATCTATCTGCAGTATAAATTTCCCATATGTCTCAGTACCCAAAGTCTGTATGAACTGTGACACTGTGAGCGCAAAAAGTTGATTTGCCCCAGTTTTTTATGTGTTTAACAGTGATAATTCACAAGAAAATAGACTGGGTCGATAAACACAAAGTCAAGATTTACCTTCGTGTGTCAACAGACCGTAAATCAGCAAAGTACATCAGTAAAAACAGTTGACAAAACTGAAGCTTATCCTTCTCTACAGGAATGCTATCAATATTCTCCTCACATGCTATAAAGGGAGAGTTCACCCCAGAATCAAAAATACATATTTTTCCTCTGACCTATAGTCTGTATTTATCAAACTACAATGTTTTGGTGTGAGTTGTCAAGTTGTCAAGATAATCCACAGACCTTGTTGTGAGCAGTTTCATGTAGGAACTACTTTATTACTACCGAAACTACACCAGCTAACCGTTTCACAGCACAGAAGGAAGCGTGCATCTACTCATGGATGAGAGGCTTGTAACAGCGCAAGATGTAAACATTCAGTACGTTAACATGCAACTTGAGAAAATCAAATTATTGGCTTAGTCCGACCGAAACAGGACTTTTAAATGCATGTAAACAGCTTAGTCTGACTGAAATTGGACTATCCGTAGCTTGACTAACACCTAGATAATTCGATTGAAAATCGAACTATTGCTGCATGTATGCACTTAGTCCGACTGGAGTCGGACTCGGCGTTCTGCGCATGCACCACTTTTTCTTTCACGGGCTTTCACCCGGAAGAAGAAGGAGATGACGAGGCAGCAGTGCAGTAACTCCCAGAAAAACAACAAACAAGCACCATGGCGACCGAGAAGCAGAAGACACACTTCTGGACAGACGAGGAAACTACATTCATGCTCCGAAAGCTAAAGGAGCTAAACATTTTGAAGTTTATGGATGGTAGGAAAACGCGAAATGCGGATTTATTTAAAAAAGTTCCTGAACAAGAACCAGAACTAGAACAATATGCACTATATTAAAAAGGACACAGCACTGCCTATCCAGGTGGAGTCAGACATACTTGGTCAAAAATTCAATTTTCTCTTCTGCATGTCTACTCAGACAAGAGAAGAAGTCCAACTTGACTGATTAGCTGAGCTATGAGCTTAGCTCAACTACTGTGTGCATGTAAACGTACTGATTGACGGCATCCTCCTCAGCTGATCTGTAATATTAGCTAGGTGACCTAGCAGTAGATGCATGCTTCATTCTGTATACTGATTCAGTTGGTGGATGTAGTTTGGTAGAATGAAAATAGTTTTTACATGAAACAGTGTAACCATGTCATAATTTCTGGAAAGAGACATTGCTGTTGAGATTTTAAAACGTATTTTTTTGGCACTTTGAGCAACAAGCTAGTTACAAGTATACAAGTATAGTTATAATGTATTCAAGAGAAGGCAGATATCACACCAAAACAGTCTAGACTGATAAATAGCTTTACAAATAAGAGATAAAATATGGATTTTTGATTTGAGGATGAACTGGCTTTAACCTTTGTCTGTGTCTGAGGAATGAGTGGGACACAGAAGTGTAAATAGAGGAGAAAGAGACTGAGTGAGATTTGAAACCAACCTGTCAAGGCCAATAAATTACTGGAATTTGAACAACAGTAATATGAGACAGAGGGTTTCTGCATGTAAGGACACCTGTTATCCACAAGATCTTCAAATGCTTAATTATGGATCATCACTTCTGCTTGGATTAATGCACTTGGTCTCTCAGGGTGGGTGCTCCCGATAATTTGTGCAAAATCAAAAAATGTGGAGAATGTTGGCCACTTTTTAATCTGCTTAATTTCTCCTGACAGTTGGAGTCTGTCCTCACATGGATTAAAAATCTACTTTCTCAAGAATAACCCTTGGTTCAGAAGTGTTGTTGACTCCAGCTGCAGCCATGTTGGGGTCAGTGGGGGAAGTGAATATTAACCACTCTCCCCCTCACACAGTGTCTCTGTTTGCCTGGCGGGTTCTTTTGCAATTCAAATCTCCAGTGCAACACTGAGCAAATGTTTCCTTGTTGTGGTGCCACTGCTGCTCCACAAGGCAGCATATCGTGTATCCGGACTGTCCTTTTCACGCTGCTTAAAGCATCCTGGCAGGTATAAAAGGAGAGATTAGAGGCATGTCTGTTCACTTTCATCACGCCACATTAGGTAGTGGACAGGGACCCAGTTTCTCACACCTTTATCCTATGTATCCTCATATTTCTTTTTGTTTTCTGCTGTTCCTCCTTCCTTACCAGACATGATGTCACAGACCTGGCCATGTAACAACAGGAGCTCCACACATGAATGACTCTCACTGTCAGTAAGCCTTTTCCTCTGACGTCAGTGTAGAATTTGTGTGTATGTGGCCCATTAAAATGGCTGCAAGGATGTACGTGTGACTGAAATTAGCTCTGCGTATTTGTTAAAAAGAATTCAGCCACTGTGACTAGAGGGCTGGATCAACATAAAGGGTTTTTTTTGCTGAGTTTTGATCATATTTTAATCAACTCATATGGGTGTTTTGAATCAGATAAAGGTGCAACAGAAGATAAGTCAATCACAGTGTACAAACATTGAGCAAATGGAGCTGAGAAGAGCTCTAATCAGACAAATTAAGTAAAAACACCTGCCTTGGTGCACCTTCCTGTTAAGTGCTCACAACTCCCCCTTAGGAATCATCAACATTATGATGCAGTATCTTTATTTGCTTTCTTTCTGACTGTGGTCGTTATTTCTGTTTTTGTACAGATTTAGCAAACAGGATAGAATGTGTTAATTAGTCATATTTAGAAGTGCTGGTAGGTGTTTTTTTTTTTTTTTTTCAACTTTGGACTGAGCTAAGCTAGCTGTTTCCCATTGTTTCCAATCTTTATGCTAACCTAAGCTAAGAATTACCTGTAGCGTCATATTAACATACAGACACAACTGGTATCCATAGACCTTTTTCACTTTTCTTTGACGTCACAGTAGGAAAAGCACAGGTTTATTTAATATCACAGGAGACTTATGTTATTCCCTATTTTAAGTCATAAAATACATAGATGTATACATGGCCAAAAATTCATATAATGAGGCAAATGCATGTAATCGCTGTAAGCAAAAACCTCAGGATTCGGACCGTTCCGAATACTCCGTTTCAAATGGTTTTTCTTCTGAGGCATTTCTTTATATGGTCATCTGCTTCAAGCACACTACTGCAAGTGTTTACATTACGTAGCATTTAGTACTGTAACCTGCCTTTTGCCACTCCAGGAGATCGAACATTTAGCGTGTCTCAAAGTAGATAGGATAGTTAGTTGATGTACAAAGTCATGATTTCTGTGCTGAATGACAGGAATAAGTTTTGTGTGTTTTCCCATAGAACCTGTTCCCTAACATCTCAGTAACCCGAGACTATAGACACAGCACTCCATCTGTTTGAGCTCAATGGGTGAAAAGATGTCCTGAAGAAGGCCTTGTGAAGTCACATGAATTGAACAGCTAAATCTAAGGCGTACTCTGTCACTCAGCACTATTGCTTAACTTATTGCCAGTTCATGCGTTCGTGATTGGTGCTTAGGCGTCTCTGCGAAAATCGCCCTTGGCACTTCTTCTCTTGCATATTCCTCTCGCTGAAGGATTAAATATCTAATGTCATTATGCAAGGGGTATTGAAACTAAAACTTTGTCCCTGTGATATAATTAATCCTCACGACATGAAACAATCAGGATGTTTCATTCAGTGTGATGTCCAAGCCTGTTTCGAAAATTCAAGGGTTCCAGGTTCTCAAATACCGACAGGAATACTTTCTTTTAACAATCAGTCGATTACTCAAGAAGATACATTGATTAATCCAAAATTAAAACAGATGTCAGTTGCGGCCGTACTTGTGGAAAATCATAACTTTCCCTTATATCGCTCTGCAACTAGTGACCATGTTGCCTTATTAAATGATCCCACAGGTTTATAGTTCTGTGACCTTCCTGTATGCGCAATTGTTTGTTCTGCCAGGAAGTGGTAGGCTATGCTGTGCAGGCTATCTTCTTATTGTCTTATCTTAACCCTTGCTGTTTGCATAGGACAAGAAATGACACTTGAGATCATTACACATCATTATTATGTATTTAAATAGAGTAACAAACTCAATAACACAGATAGGCTTCATGTAGAAGAACAAGCCTAACAATAGGTCCAACTGGGAGCTAGAGGACTCATCATGCTATTGTATTATAATTATTTACTTACCTTATTTACCTAACACGAGGACTGTCTATGGCCCGAGGTCTGATTTGCAGGATAAACAGAGCATTATGTAAAAAGACTGAAAGTTTAAATCTTTGAATAAGAGTCACATATTTTGTTAGACGCCGTCAAACTGAGGGCTGTTTACTGAATATAATGACCTGTTTGCTTCACCTGCTTTATCTGTACCTGCCCCGGCTGCTTATCAAGCACATTCCTTTCCATGTGCGCTTGCCAAATAACCAAACAAGTGACAAGGCTCTGAGGGCCATTGTGCCACGCTGCCATAAAGTGTCAGGTGTTTGGCCTGCTGATCGATATTGTCGCCAGTCTTACCCAATGCAGATAGCAGATTGGTTTATTGCTTGGTTTTTATATTGTATGCTGTTTGAAAGTGTCTGGCAGACAAAGTTGAGTCTCACTGTCTGTAACTTTCTCTTCTTTCTTGAAGACCAGACTTTGTGTTATCCACAGTTTTAACAAGGGTCTACAGCCATACAGTGTTAAGCTGTACTGCACAGTGGTACTTTGAGCTAAATGCTAATGTCAGCATGCCTACATGTTGTTAGTTTAACATGATAACATGCTAATATTTGCTGATTAGCGCAAAGCACACAAAGTGCAGCTGAAGCTGGTGGGAATGTCATTATTTTTACAGGTAATTGGTAATGAACCAAGGTAATGGGCATGTTCACATTTTGCCTTGATCATGGAGCTAGATGAAGCTTAAAGGATCATCAAAGGTATTCATGTCGTGGTGGTGATTAGGGTTTAGTACCATTCACATTTGAACCGATATAGGTTCTGGTATCTGGAATTCGGTACCACTACCCAACAGTACCTTTTTTCGGTACTTAACTTAAATCTGTGATAACAAAACATTTAAAAAATAGTCATTTTTGAACAAGTTTCAGGGGTGATGTAGTAGACTAAGAAGCAATTCTGCTAATTCTCATGCCTAGAACGAACCTCATCCCTCTGTCTGTCTGCTTGTGTGTGTCGTCGAAACTATTCAAAGTCAAAGTTCCAATGATTGTCACACACCTGAGTGTGTGAAATTTGTTCTCCGCGTTTGAGCAGCAGTGGAATCATGTGGTGATCTAACCCCCTAATTCCAACCCCTGATGCTGAGTGCCAAGCAGGGAGGCAGTGGGTCCCATTTTTATAGTCTTTGGTATGACCCGACTGGGGATCGAACCCATGACCTCCCAGTCTCAGGGCAGACGCTCTACCGCTAGGCCACTGAGCTGGAGCGGGCACAAAGCTCTGTGGCTAGCTCACAGACTTTAGGCTTCGCGGCACTTTCACCTCTTGTCTAAACCCAGCGTTCTCATCCAGATGTGCTTCAGGTACCGAACTTTGGCACCTATGGATTTAACATGAAATAGCACTTGGTAGTACCGATGTAACCAGATCAGTACCCTCAAATGTACCAAGTTCGGTACACAACCCTCTTTGTGCTAGAGAAAAAGTAAGGGAATCTTGAGGATACATTTTCTGGGAACCTTGCATTATCTGAACTACGTTTTGTCCCTATCCATCTCATAGATGTTGAGATATTTCACAGGGTAACTGCTGCTAGCAGTGCTACAAATACATCATTAAACATCTACCTTCTCCACTGCATAGCTATCGACACTAAAGACAAACTGAATACTGTGACAATTACCAACATGTTACCACAGTATCTGTATAGACTTAGAAGTGTGAGGCAGGCTGAAGGAAAGTGAGTACACACAGCTTCATTATTACTAAATAACACCTGCAATATGTTGACTATCAGAGATTGAATAAGTACTGTAAAAGAGAAACGTCCTTGAAGGTACCATAGAGGTACACCTCCAGAGTCTTTCCACGATATTGCTTCCCAGTGCTGTTTTCATAAAGACCTCTAAGAAGCTACATTAATGCTTCTGTATAAGTAAAAAAACAAAACACAAACACGAGATACATTTACATGGCAAACAATAAGCTCCTCAAGGGGAGCAGAGCAGCAGTCATTTAATGTAGATTGTGAAAAATACCAGAAAGAAACCAGGTCATATCGTATGGCCTTTATGCCACACCACTCTGTATAAAGTGTGATAAGTCCATTAACAGCTTTTGCTACGGATTTAACCAGCATTAATACATTCCATGAGTAACAGTGTTGGACGGGCATATATATACTGTACAGTGCAGCTCGCACAAGGACTTAATTGTTCTCTACTCCGTCTGTTGGCATGCTTAGTTCTATTTTTTGTCGGGCCTGAAATAGTATGAAACACAAACTGATGCTTATTATGTGTTCTCGTTAAAGGTGCTAAATCATTGTTGCTAAAAGGCATCTGTCCTCGTGGTCTTTCATATAACCAGTGTTTCATCAGATGTTAAGCATTTGCAGCATTGTTTTTTGTTTGCTCTGTTCATTGGTGCAAATGATAAAAAATTACAGTTTGGGTGGGTTAATACAGACCGTTGATCATGATATAGAAGTCCCTGTGAGATTGATTAATGACTGGTTATATTACAAGACCAACACATGTATTTTAAAGTCAGCGTCTCTCTGGGAAGTCTTGACCTCGGTGCCAAACCTCATGCGCTCCTGGTGAAGTCATGCAGTGTCATGGCTGCCGCAGCACCAGCTCAGGGGCCACCATGGTTGAATTCCTGCATCTGTTATGTGTCTGTGGTCAGCTGGTCGGACCACAGCTTGTTATGTAACAGGACAGAGATGGTTACTGCAGCCTGGCAGGGCAGGGACAGCTATAGGCAGGTGGTGACACAGGGTGCGCTAACCGGTATTCATGGCCACATCATTTTTTGACTTTTACAGACTTAACAATTAATCGAGTATTGAGAAAATAGCACACCCAAACATGTAAAGGTAGTGCAGGGAAGTTGACAGATGATGCCCAGAGAGCTCCAATTTATCTGTCCTGCATAGACTTCAAACAGTGTGTCTTTAGGGCCTGTTGATAGACATGGCCTTATCTATAGGAGACACTGGGGACCCAAGAACAATAAGGTTGTTATTTTTTTTAGGATAATATTTTTCCATAATGATGGATTCACTGAGACTTTCCCCACCTTTGAACAGGAAGTGGGTCGTTTGCTATTGTGTGTTTTTCCTGTGGTGTTTGTCCTCAGCTTCCTGCCGGGCCATCTCTTCTTACTCACTTTCTATTTTGTCTCCTTTCATACATTCCTCACCTCGGCCCTCTTTTGTCACTGTGGCCCCCCTGTTGTTGTTGGTGGTATCACACATTTGCTCTTGATGAGGTAGTGTTTTGTTTCAGTTGCTCTCGCTGTTTTTTATTTTGTAATTCAAATTTGAACGTATACAATCCAGGTAGAACTTTTTCTGCAAGTTTATCGTTATCATGGCAGACACATAGTTTGCTGCATAACTTTTTATGCCACATATAAAGAAGCAAATGACGTGGCACTTTGACAGCGTTCAGTTTAGTACCCAGTTCCCATAGTCCAATTGCCTCTATCGTTATCCTTTTCATAATCACTCCACATCTGACTTTGACCCAGATCAGTATGTTCTCAAATTTTAATACACATTCCAAAGACTGAAAACGATATGCTGCAGTAATGATGAATTTGCACGCCCCATTTTTAGACCAAACACACTCAAATAAAACTCCCTTTGCCCGCAGCCTTGTACTATTCCAGTGCAGAGGAATTCCTACAGTATCCAGTTAAACTCGCCATGACTAGATCATATTGCAGCCCCCCGGGGGGTCCTTAATACAAAAGTAATTGTCTTCTCAGAAGCCACTTGAAAGTAATAAGAAGTGTATCATTCACAGAGGCCTGTGTTCAGTTTGAGAGCTCAGCTCTGCCACGCATGATGCAGTTCCTGGTTAATGGTTGACCGGGGAGGATACAGAATGCTTCACTGTTTGTTTTTTATGGAATATTTATAATGCACTCTTGTTGACCTTGCTGCATTTTGTGTGCATGGGTGTGTGTGTCATTATGAAAGCATTGATTGTGTAAGTAAAAGCGACAGATGACAGGGCTGTTGGTGATTTGTGTAAAGCAAGTGTTGTTGTCCCAACTACACGTGTATGCACTCAGTAGACCTCTCAGTTTGTGGTCAGCTTATGGTGAAAACATCATGAAATCAAATGGATTGAATGTTAATATTGTCAAGTAAGTATTTAGGCCAGATCAAGGCAGGAATGCCGAGCTTATTAGAGTGTGACAGCTTGTGTCGGTCAGCTAGAGATTTTAGACACTGGTGTGAGCACTGCCCAGCAACACACAGCCATAGTTTCTCTCCCCTGCACACACATAGACGTGCTGAATCTCTGTCTTTTTTTTTTTTTTTGGGTGTTTGACACACATACACAAGTAATTGCACTGCAGGCGGTGGTGATTACAGTACATGGCAACACAGCTTTCCCTTTCCTGCTAATAGATGATGTGCTCTGTCAGTGATCACCACTCGACCACTTCCACCTTTTCAAAAACGGCTTCCTCTCTGATTATGTTTGATCGGGGACAATGGGAGTGATGTTTTTCATTTGAATCCAGAAGTGATGTCATTGTCCAGCATTTGCGCATTTGTGATGCCTCCTTTATCCATGTTATTACCACAGATTTTAAAAGATTTTAAGACACCAGGTAAAGATTTGGGATACGTTTCTAGTGGCTTTTTAAATCTCCTCAGCCTGCCATGGAGTTAAGGGCACCTCAGTGGTATTTAATGGAGGGTCAAGCCCCACATACACTGTACATTGTGGTTAAGTAAAGAATATAATGGTTCACGTTTTTATGAAGGCCTGCATGGGAGCCAAAAGGTCAGTGGAACGATTTTAATCCTACACAGCAAGTAGCTTAAGTCATTAATGCCTTAAGGAAGAGTGGTGCCTCTTGACTAAGATCTACTGTATGTGCATAGTTTTGTTTTTGTTGACCTTTTATTCAAGCGCCTGTCCTCAAAGCTTCAGACCAGTTTTGTCTGTTCTGTCCTATGGGAAGAAGAGTCCACTTTGTGTTACAGTTAAAAGTTTTCCTGTGTTTGCTCCCATGGTGCATTGTGCTCGTTGCGACAAGGCAGGCAAGGCAAGTTTATTTATATAGCACATTTCAGCAACAGGACATTCAGGGAGCTTTCCACAAAACATCAAAAGCATCAAGAGGAAGTGTATCAGAAACACATTATAAAAAGGCATTTAAATACAGTTAAAAACAGTCATTAGAGAGCCAAGAGAAAATAAAATAAAAACAAGCTACAATAGAATAAGTCAGGTATAAAATAGAAGAATAAAAGTTACAGTGAGGTGCAAGAAATGAGTATTTAATGTAATAAAGGGCAGTGTCAAACAGAAAAGCATTCAGCCTTCAGCAATTGCTGTGACTTTATTCTAGATATATGGTGCATACAAACTCAAGAGTCAGTTCAATTTAGCAAAGAGTGTAAGAATACAAAAAATTAGTTGTTTCTGAATTAAGTCAAACAGATCAAAGTCTTGTTTCACAGATGACTGCTCCTGATTGACAGTGCAAACACTAGTATTTTGAGGTGCAATCCATTTAGCTCCTCAGTCAGAGGTCCGTCAACCCATCATCATCTTTATCAACAGACTTAACAGGGCCAGCGAGGCTAATAAGCTTATTGCTTTTGGCTTGCTAGTTGCTTGGCCGGCTACCATGGCATCAGCCACTATAGTCCCTGAATTTCCTGCTTGTCTCCTGTATCTCCTTCTCTTCCCTGTTTGTTCACCTTTCATTATTGTGGTTCTGCTGCATTTTTTGTATCATCCCGTACTTCCTGTGTCTGTATTCTCTATTTCTCCGTCTGTTTCTGCCTTTTGCTTCTCTCCTTCTTCTGCCTGGTGGTGCAGTCTCGTGGCTGCATGGTGAAGGTCACGCTGGAACACATAATCACCAATGAAAGACAAAAAAAAAAAAAAAAATCCGAAAGAATTTAACACCCCCCTCCCATCCTTCATTCCTCCCTCTCTCCATCAGCCTCACCCCATGTGCTTTCTTTCACTTACTCATTCATTTCATAAATCCAATCAGTGTCCTTGCCTGACACCTCCCCTGACCTCGTTAGATTTTTGTCAAAACATATGGTCTTAAAATTCTTACGCTTCTTAGTTCACACTCTCTCCTTCCCCTCACCATGATATAGTACTTAGCTCAGTGGTCATGAGCTTATCCTTGTTTACACGTCTCTATTTAACGTTGACCCCCTGTTGGAGCGCTCCGTAATCACGTGTGGAAAATGACTCCATAAATCCTGTACATCATTTTATCAGCCTGCTGGCCACAAAGTGCTCAGGTTGCATTCATTTTAAAGTATTTACACAGATATTAATACTTGAATAACATTAAAAAAGTCTTATTTAAATTTGTCCAACACAAAGAAAAGTCTTGTCATCAGGTGGAGTCAGCGACATAGTGATGACACTTTTTGCAACCACTTCGTCTGACACTGTGCTTGTAACAAAAACTCCACTGAGCATGAACAGTGCCAGCCACCACGGAAAACAATAGCGAGGGCAACAAGGGTCTTTGACTGACGCTAGATGATCACACAGGAGTTTTGAAAGCTGGTGGTGTCATTGAGAGCGAGTTTGACCCATGCGAAAGACACATCAGTGTCAAATAGTGTATTTAAATGCTTAGTTTCTAAAATAAATTACAGTAATGAAGGCCTTTTTATGTCTTACTGTAGAGGTGGTTGCTAGAGGTTTCTGCAGGTGGTTGTTGCTGTGTAACTTCTTTATAACAGGGCTTTGAAGGGGTTTTAAGTAATAAAGGAGAATACGGGGAAATACGAGAGAAGTGAAAATGAGGGTGATGGTAGGGGATACTTGGTCTTTTTTTTGGGGTGGAGGCTGGGAGGTCACCCATACACCCACCAACCCCACCACCACTACCCCCTCCCCTCCTCTGTCCTCCCTCCTGCCTTGGCTAGTCTCCATGTGCCGGGCTCAGGGCCTTGGGAATGAATGGCGCCCGGCCTCTGCTCCGTCTTTGAAGCCAGCCAGGAATGCGAGGCCTCTTTTTTTTTTTTTTTCTCCTCCTCTCTCCCCTCTCTCTCTGTTGTTCAGGCGGCCGGCAGCACTAGCAGCTATCTGCGGCAGTGAAATATTCCCTCCGCTGCGCTCATTGTGCGCTGGAGAGCCGGACGTCATCGGCTGGCCAATCAGTGGCTCCCGCTAGGCAGCCTCGGGTCTTGGTGGGGGGAGAAGAGACTCGCTAGAAGTCTTCCCTCTAATATCTAGCTCTCCTGGTTACTTGGTCTGGTCCCTCTTTTAGAAGAAGAAAGATGTTGTGAAAGAGAAACAAGGACGGAAATCATTCAGCAAAGCCTTACTTAAATTGAAACTTAGGGAACTTATTGCTTTTGCAGATGGAAATCAGGAAAGTCAGCAACTTAGACTCAAAGTTTGGGTGAGTTTTTCCACTTCTTTCTTGCTAACAGTGCTCTCTAAACTTTACAAACTCTCATTCACACCAGTTTACAAGTGGTTGATCTCTGAGTAGCTCCCAGTCTGCCTTGTTGCTGTGACTGTTGATCCAGCTAGTGTTCAGCTTTCCTGCTGTCATTGTTCACTTCTCTTGTCTCTTGTTGTTGTGGTTTGCGTGTGAGGGTATTTGTCTGGGCCGGTCACCCTCTGCCTCACCCCCCCTCCCTCCCTCTTTCCTCTCTGTACATTTTGTCACTGCCTGTCCCCTCCATCACTTCCACTTGAGCGCTCCCCTGTTAGGGAGCCTCTCTGTGTTCGCAGAGGGAAGAGGAGGGCTGGAAACCACACACACACTCACACTCACACACACACACCACAGATCAGAAGGCCCTTCATAAACACATGGAATCCCCCTTAATACTGTAGTCTGAAAGGCTCTTGGGAGGTGGGTTTTGTGTGTATGCAAAACGACCACCTAGGATCATTTCTGATTCAGGTTTTTCAGCTCGGCCAGCAAACATGGCAATACTGGGAAAATGTTGCTCTTTAGAATTAGTTATAAAGGAGTTTTCGGTTGGCGGTCTAAATTACTAAGTGGTCATTTGCCTCAGGATTTTAATATTTATTTGTTGGTTGGGATAACCCAACATTTCGTGCACTTCCATCAGTGCTGAGGCCAATCTTCCATGCTGCCAGAGTTAATTAGCAGGTTGGCTTGTTTTTGTTTCAGTAACATTGACCTTTGTGTGCGCATGACAGGTATGTAGTTTCATCTTGATGACAAAGTCATGGAAAGGCATGCAGGTCATTGGACAGAGAACCCTACATTTACCCTGTCAAGAGAGTCCACCGTAAAACCAAAACCTATTATTAACTTGCAGGGGCTGGTTTCTGTACTGAAGAAGACTTTTTGGATAGCTGATGATGGCAGCAGGTTTGTGTGTGTTACAAAACTGTAGTTTTATCCCTGTAAGTTATTTAATTCTTAGACTGACCTGTTGGTTGAAATATCTTACCTGTGTCTCAGTTGGAAATAAATTGGGTTTACAGCAATTTGCAAAACACAGCAGCTTCTAGCACAGAATAATAGCCTGTAAAGGTTTTTTGAGGGTCTCAATCACAGCAATTTTAAGCAGTTATTTAGCAAAAAAAAATGCTTTAATGTCCTAAAAACAAAAAGGGGGAAAGGTAGAAAAGTCTTGACAGGTTGCAGTGCTGTATAACAAGGCATTATACATCCACCACATGACTAATCCTCCCAGATTTCTGTAGCTCCATATGGAATTCCTGAAATTTTTTCATCTGTGTGCTGCAACGTGCGCCGCCAACCTCAAGGCCCTTAATTAGAGGCCTTGCTGATGCAAAACAGCAGACAGGCTCCTTCAACAGGTGCTTAACTGTACTGACCTTCAAAACCAAGCCGCAGTAAACCATGTGAGCCGTGAAACATAAAAATGACTATAAAACATGTGCGTTGTACATAAAACATCATCTGAGAGAAAGTGATTTTGACACTTTTACAGACACGATTAATTGATAATAAAAATAAACGTTAGTTGCTTACTAATTTTGACTTTTGAATTTTATTGTCAAGGAGATATACCAAAAAAATGAAGAATAACATTGTTATAATAACAAACTTTACATAAATTAAAGATTTCTCCCTTGATGCTGCCAAGTACCAGCACCTCTACTCTGCTAGGTAGGCATAAACAGTTCTCTCCTGGGAAAACAAATTCAGTTGAGGAGGATATGATTTGTCTTTACAACTTATAACAGATGGAGCATAATTTCTCACCAGAGGAATTTGACCTAGAAATGCCAGGCGAAATTTTTCTTACAGTTTTCTGGCATCTTAATGGTGTTTTAGCAGAAAGCACACTGCAAAGAGTTGGTATATACTTGCAGGGTAGCTGATGGGGAAGTTTTTTTTCCATGCAACAGCTTAGAACAGGGTTTTTCTATGTAGCGGTGTAGCTGTGTGTGCCAGTAACCCAGTGGACATGCCAGGATGACAATCAGACACAAACATGTATGTTTGTGTGAAACTGCCACGCTGTTGCAAAGCAGTCGAAACTGCAGAGCAACTGGAATTTTTCAGTATCGGATAATTGCTGTGATTTTTTTCCAGTTGCTGTTTGAACTTTTATTTTGTCCAAACATTTCACCCTTGAGCAGTCATTTGCCACATACATAAGAGTATGAGTTTAGAGTCAAGATTTCAGGCTGGTAACCAGTTTTTACTCTGTGTTTTCTCCCGCAGGACCCACTGAGCAGACCCTTTAAAGAGGCTTTGAATAAACAAAAAAGGAGGCCTGAAAATGACCTAAATAGCGACAAGTGTGACCGACAACCTGGTGCAAATGTGTTGGTGGTAATTTCCCCAGTTTCACCCACAAGGAAGACACATGCATCAGCGCACATACACGTACGGCACATTAACAAACCCTGCCCTTCCCTTCCTGCCATCCGCCCCAGTCCTCCATGGATTCCTACAGCTTCCACTTTGAGAGAATGAGCAACGTGGACCTGCATCCTCTGAGCCTCCCTGTCAGCCGGCTCTCCCCAGCCAAGTCCAACAGCAGCATCGCCGACCAACTCGCCCACCATCAACACGGCAAAGGAGACTCTGCCTACAGCTCCTTCTCTGGTGGGTCCACTGCCCCAGATTACCCCTCTCCCTTTCTCCCAGACGACCTGCAGTCCAGCTCCTTCAGCCACTATGCTGATCTTAAGTATGTAAAGTCCATTTACCATCCAACACAGGTTCTGCAGTCTGACTCAAAGACCATGGACCAGCTCTATCGCTCTGTGGAAGCTATCTCAAAGCAGTATCGCAACAATACCAGCACCAATGGCAACCACCACAACCACAATGGAAACAACAGTTTTCATACCAACAACAACAAAGCACTCTCTAAACAAGAGGTGCCTTTAGGGGCACCATCCCAAGGTGCTTACCCTCCTGCCCGTCCTCCTCCAGTCCCAGCACGCCTGGATAGTTTCATAGCCACAAAAAACTTGGAAAACAGTAGGGTGCACCATCAAGGCACTGAGTTTAAACCTCAGCAGCCACAACCTCAGCAACAGCCCAGACCCAACAATCGACTCCATCCACAGCTCCAAAGTTCGAATGCCCCAAAATCTGAGACGGCTAAACCAGAGACAGGAAAATTGAACCTCAATTCTGACCTAGTGTACTCAGTTTGGAGAGGCTCTCAACAGCAACAGCCACAGGCCCAGCAGCCACCAAGCTACCGCCCCCACCTCCAGAACCATGATCAGACCAGGGTGCTGCTGAACCCAGAATACCTTTTCATCACAGATAACAAAGCTGTCTCTGAACAGCAGAAGTCAACAAACATCCTAAGCCGATCACCTCCCCGAGGCACAAACCAGCCTGAGCACCTGAAACCCAGACAGCTCTCCAGCAGTGGTGGGTGTAATGGAGACCATCACAACAAGCCCAGTGGTAGCAGTGGCCATTTTGAGGGTCAGCGCAAAAGGGCTCACTCAGCTAATGATTGGCTTGGTCCAGAGCCAGCCCGAGCTGCCAGTCCCTGGAACGCTGGTCAGAGTTTTATCAACAGCAGCATCCAGCATAAGGGTCAGTTCTACTTTGTCACAGGAGTGTGTAAGTCGTCTGAATCTGGTATGCGGACACACTCTGCATCTGTGTGTGGGTCTGAGGCAGGAAGTGAGAGCTCCACTGTGTTGGAGACACATCGGCTAAGAGAAAAAGAAAGATGCCACAGCACAATGGATAATTTGTTCAAACCCAGTGCTGTGACTCCAGATGAGAGCGAGGCTTTCACTTCCCAGAGCAAGGACTTGTCCCCCAGAATCCAGGATCAGGAGAATCACAGACTATCCTTCATCTCAACGCTGTCCTCTCGAAGCTTTGATGCTTTGGAGGAAATTGACATGCTGCAGAGTCGAGATATTGGCCGCCACACTGCCAACAACCCTATATTCTACTGTGGACCTGATAGAAACTGCCCACCACATTCAATCAAACAAACAAAGGAGGTCACCTCTCTGATAAACGATGACCAGCCCAACCACCACAAGAGAGAGGAGCAGGTGAAGAGAGGGAAACGGCAGCCCTTGGGGGATGTAGCCAGCGAGAGGATAAACAAAGAAACAACCCCACTTCTGTACCATCTCACCGGAGCCAGCAGGACAGTTTTGCAGCCTAAAAAAGATGCTGATTTCAGTATAAAAGGCAAGGAAACAATCCTAAACAAAGCAGGTCATGGAGACGTGGCTGTTAACGATAAGGAAAGACCTCCAAAAAGTGACACAGGCAAGAACGATAGAGGTGAAGTTATCTCTGTTGCCTGTAACACCCTGGATGACTCATTTAAAAAGTACTACAAAGAGAAGCTGAAGGACGCCCAGTCGAAAGTCCTAAGGGAGACGTCATTTAAAAGGAGAGACCTGCAGCTGTCATTGCCGCACCGTATCAGACCAAAACCTGAGCTGAGACCTGCAGTGTTTCACACTTTCACCCCATCACAGGACTCTGAGACTTCCACAGATACACTCACTCCCTCTGTGGCCTCTGAGGAGACAGAGAGGGGGAGCATCAAAGACGAAGTCAGGGAGAGTCAGGAGGAGATGGACAAAGAGACTGAGAAGGAAAACGGGAAACCCGCGAATGTGGCCCAGCCCCAGGTAGCACGCATCGGAGGCAGGAAGCGATTGACTCAAGAGCAGAAGAAGATGTGTTACTCTGAACCAGAGAAGCTTAACCAGATCGGCAATGCCCCCATCCACTCTTCATGCCGCTCCTTTGGCAACGAAAGTGACTGCCTGTTTGCAGCTGAATGCGAAGGAGAGGAACGCATGCAGCAAGGAGAACAAGGACTGGTTGCATCACGGAGGAAGATGTTTGAGACAAGAGGTAGAGCCCTTTCAGCTCCGAGCACCTCAAAGACGAACCTAAAACATCTGCAACACAAGGCCCTGATGGAGTACATGGAGCGTAAGACAGGACAGAAAGTGGCTGAGCCTCAGCAGCCGGCACCACAGTTACCAGCTCCATCCAGACAGAGGCATTCTCTGGGGGAGAAACCCTTCGACTGGGGTCCAAGGCCTCTATCAGGAAACAATGAAGGCAAAAACACCAGGAAGAAACTTCACAGACCCCACTCTGCAGGCCGCATCCTCGATTCCTCCTCCAGCTCCATCAGGTACGAAAGAGAAGCAGAGCCAGAGAGCAAGAAAATTTGTTAGATGCCTTTTTCTTTGCTGTTGTATGGATCAAATAATCTATATATTTCATGTTAATCTCACAAAACAGGTATGCCCAGTTCTTCTCAGCTCAGTCTTGTTCAGGCCAATATGCTGGCCAGTCGAATCAACCCAGATGGAGGGAGAGCCAGGGTCCATCTCAGGTGAAATCTGCATCAGTGGAGAGCCTGTTGGACCAACCAGAACCACCTAATTTCTTCAGGAGCAGATCCACATCCACACCACATGCGTTTCAGGTATGTTTGTTCAAATTTAGACACTTAGAAAAATAACACTTTAAGTCAGTGTCTGATGAGCTTTCAGTCACAAGTATGTGAAATTTACTTTTCAAAAATTATTTATTAACCCACGTCTGGCTTTACTGTCATATGTCACACTCATTGAAAAGACTTTGTTCTTGAATTCAGAAGAAATTAAGCGTGCACAGATTCAAGCGTAATTCCAGTATTTTCTTTTGTCTGTAGGCACTCGACTACGAGGAGGATCCATTACCAGTTAATACTATAGAAACCCAGAGGTATGTAACAGTACTGCACACAAATTGGGACATTTTTATTGGTTTTAGGTCAGGAGAGTATTAGGTCAGCGAGTGTACGCTGTGGCACAGACTATAAATCTCCACTTGATTCATAGTGGCACTGGAAAGGCAACACCCACCTGCTCCAGCAAACCAGCATTCCTTTCAAAAGATTTATGTGTGGGCTGTAAAAGAAGAATCATTGACTCAACCATTTTCAAGGAGTTGGCCTATTTCTTCAAACTGTATTGTGATTTGCCAGTCTTTGAAATGAAAATGCCCAGAGCCGTAACATGATGCATCTGTATTTGCCTTACAAAAATTGCATGTGAGATGCGATAGTTAAAAGTTGATTTAGTATTTTTTGTTTTCGTTTAAAGTTCTAATCATAGTGTGTATGAATCCATGGCTTATGTTACGCATTGAAACACTGGTTGTCAATGTCAGTCCCCAGATGAATGCCACTGAGGAGTCCTCAATAAAGCCGGCTCCTGAGGGCCAGCAGCGGGTCCGTGTGGTCGCACAGAGGGGAAAGTCCATGGAAGAGCTTGGGTCATCAAAGTTAACAAGACCATCGGCCCTGAGTAAAAGTTCTGAGCAGCTGGATCAACTGTGGAGGGATTCTCCTGGACCAGGAGGGCCAGACAGAGACAAGAGGAGTGTTTCATTTTTGGCCGAAGTCAGGGGATCCCAGGGGCAGGACCGAGGGAGGAAGAAACAAAATGTAACTGAGCAAGCAGGAAAAGAACCAGAGATTGTTGGTCAGAGGAACACTCAGGGACAGACGCAAAACCAAACCCAGAAAACACCTTTGAGGCAGAACTCAGAACCAGGAGAGGATGCAACATTAGGAACAAGGAGCTCAAGTAGATCCACTTCCCCGGCCTCCTGCTCCTCTTCGCGGGCCAGGGTTCACTCTGGATCTCACGGCCCAGTCGCAGATGAGTCCAGGTCCAGTAGACCACCCAGTGAGACTTCATCTGACCCATCTTCCCCCACATGTGTTGAGACCAGTGAGAGGGAGATCAAATCCACCTCATCCACCCCCACACAAACAAAGCTGTCTTGTGAAAACAGGCCTAGCTCCAGGTAAGATTAGACTATGTGGCAATGCAGCAATGATTTGACTAACTGAAAGTGCCGCTGTATTCCACAGTGTGCATTATCATCATTTGAATAAGTCGATATCTTATTGGATTGTTTTTTTGGATTCTGCAAATACTATTTTGGCCAGGTGTGATTCTTAACCATAATTTCTGTAACTCCCAGCAGAATCAGGACTTCTCCGTCCACGACTGGATCAGAGAGAGAGCAGTCGGTGGATGAACCAAGCAATGACGCCCCACAGCCTGATTCAAACCATGAAGTGTCTCTGAGCTGCGGCGTCACCACAGATCCATCACTGTGGATTCTCCCTCCAGAGGAAGAGATCAAAGAGGAAGTCCAGACTCTGCCTCTGACAGACAGCGTTTTTGACGACGAGTCCACCAGCCCGGCCCCTCCAGTGCAGACAAGTGAAGCCTCTGTGTCTCCCTGCACCTCCGTCTCTGACGCAGACATCAGTCAGCAGGTGGAGGAGCAGGAAAAGCCTAAAACGGAAGATGAGAAGTTGGGAGAAAACCAGGAGATGGAGGAGAGGGGAACACCAGAGGGAGAGACGGAGAGCCTGGAGAGGCCCGCTGAGAGACCTCAGTGGGAGGAGCTGGTAGAGGCGGTGGTCAAGACTGACCAGTCACTGGCCAGAGTGCTGTACCCGCTGGCCAATCGTAAGACGGCGCTGATGCTGATGGAGCAGCTGCTGTCTGAGGACACGCTGCTGATGGAGGAGCACTACAAGAAGAAACAGGAGCAGAAAGGAGCTACAGAAAGGTAAACATTAATGTCCTGGAACATAATACTTTGAGGTTAGTGTTAGTAGTTTGATTTTTTTTTGGCTAGTGTTCATAAATAAACTCCCTCCATTTTACGCGACTGAGACTTATTCTGAAATGATGAATATGACAGAAAAACACTGCGAAAAGTAAAATCCTTGACTTTACATCCTCTCAGGTGACTGTATTTATGTTGTATACATGCAGCTGTGTAGATTAAAATAATAATCCATTACATTTTAAAACCAGTTTAGAGTTGACATGGTGTTTAGAGCACCAAGTTAATTAGGATTCCTGGTTTAATGTTTCTCCATGAAACTTGACGCTCATTTCTAATGACCAAAGACCTGAGCTCCACCAGTGCTGTGTTACCTTTTGTTTCGTCACAAGCACAGACACACTGGGCTATCTGCTTACTGCTGTGCATGAACTCACATTTCTGCTTGTGTAAGCACACTTCAGATACACAGAGAATGTCCAGCTGCATTGCAGAGTTTTGTCATATGTAAAGTAGAATGTACTCCAAGAGAAGACACTGTATGTGGCACGTAAACAGGGTGTGAGAAAGCTAGCTTGACCTAAACACGTGTTTCTTTTTCTAGCGCTGAAACGGGGGAAAAGGCTGAATCATCTCCTCGTCCTCCTGCTCCTGACAGCCTTAAACCTCAGTGTGCAGACTCCCAGAGCAAAGCTGACATCACCGAGAAGAAGGTAATTATTACTTTATGCAAAACAGTGGATGTTTTTGTTCAAAGTGCCTCACAGCAAAATAGAACACAAAATACAGGAAGAAAATAAGACCTGTATGTAGCCAAATAATGTTAAACTTTACTGTTAACATCACATCTGTAAAACTGTCACAGCTTTGTTTGAAGTTTTACAATAAAATTTACAAGAAATCAGACAGGACTTTTGAACCCCACACTTTGAACTGTGGTCTCAAATCCTGTGGTGATTTCATATTGATGCCATCTGGTTGCTATTTTGCCTTAAGTGGACTCATTTCAGACTGAGATGGTTGTGCGTCTCTTATCACATGATGCACTGTCTGTCTCTTATCAGTGTCTCCCACTTGGCTAATGTTTGGCTTAGCAAATAGCCTCCCCCTCTTCCTGACTGCCTGCCACATTCACTCTTGATACAGTATGCCTTCATCCATGATCCTATGACAGTAAATATTTTAAGCATTTAAGTACATTAAAGTATTTTATCCACATATGTTGGCCATGTTTCTCCATGTAGATCTCTGTAGCACAAATCTCTAATCTTATGCTTGAATTAACAGCGCCTATTGGTGACTTACATCGAGGAGCGTCTGCACTCGCTGGAAGAGATGCGTGGTGCCCTCCAGACGGAGATTCAGGACAATGTGGCCCACGGAGAGGCCCTGGAGGCACTGGTCTGTGAGCGTTGTCTGCCCGTGGAGCTGGAGAGGTACAACCTGTTCATAGGAGACTTGGAGAGGGTGGTCAACCTGCTGCTGTGCCTCTCTGCCCGGCTGGCCAGGGTGCAGAACGCCCTGAGCACCGTGGACCAACACACAGATGCTGAGGAGAAGGTGAGGAACCAAAACTTTTTTTCAGGCCCTTTCTTCAAAGATCAGTGGGTTCGTAAATTAAGGTTTTGAGGTTCTGTAGTGGGGGATTTTCCTTTCAAGAGTCCTCCTATCATCCAGCCCACCTTTGTTTTTCAGTCATTTATGTGTGCAAGGAAAACAGTGTGCAAAAACGTTAAAGTTGCCCTGCATAAGCAATTCATTAATATATTTCCTTTTTTATTTGTCAAAGTTACATACTTGTCTGATAGTAATACTGCTTTGAAAACTCTCTTTTGCCTCCGAAATTGAGATTTACGTTGTTTTTTTTTCTTTTCAGCCGATTCTCAAATACATTTTATTAGTCACATCACACAAGTAATTAAAAGCATGGAGCCAAAGCATTTACATATGAATCTCTGTCCAAAACTGTATGAATCAAATCAAAATGTGTCCATGTTGCTTGTTCCTGTGTCTTCCTCTCAGCAGAGCATTAATATTGTGAATGAATCTGATTTCTGGCATCAAAGGTCAACTGAACTGCTTAAATAAGACGTGATAAAAATCTACTGATGCACTGCAAAACACTGTCCTGCGCGGTGCTGTTTAAACTGTCCCATTTACACTCCTGTTCCCCCCCCTGAAGTTGTTTACACATACACACTAACACATGCTACTAAAAAGCATACTGTCCTTGTGCGCTCCCGGGGAATATTATGCTAATGTTGCCTTACGGATGTCATGATTCAGTGCAGCTCATGTAGAGCTCCTGGCGAAGACGAAGACCATGAGTGTTAGAAGTGCGCGGCTGCTCCCATACTCTCAGCCATACTCTCGTTCTGTTTGCTTTAGAACAGCAAACATAACACTTGGGAAAAGTTTAAGGGCGACTTTAAAGGAGTCAAGGTTTCTCTCTGAGTGGAATTCAGAAAATGTTGTTATCTGTGTTTAATTGCCCTATTTTAAGCTTATCGGTGTTGAGCCAAATGCTTTATCAGACAGTCGAAGATTATTTTTGATATAGTGCAGTTTAACAGGGCTGCACTTTTTCAGTTTGATACACTGAGAAATTACTTGAATTTCATCATGTTGCATCTGAGGTAGCTATCCTTCATTTAAAATGTGTTTACTCTGACATTTAGGTTTTTATTTCAGACATCATGAGTTGTGTCACAGGATCTCACTTTGAGTGCCTTTCTTTGTTTCCCCCCCTGAATATCCTGTTTCATTCCACCTCCCCAGTATTTACAGCATCACTTTATGTTTGCATGGATGCATTAGATTTCTAGATTTTTCCCTGAAAGGGCTCTTTGTCAGTTTGTGCATCTGTAAAAGGCCTGGCTGAATGTGCAGCATACTGAGGGCTTGTTAGAGGCTCATTTGTTTTCTTGCTGTTATCAGCAACACTGGTATTTACACTGACTCACCGAAACTCCAGCCCGGTTTCGATGACATTTGTATCTACCCTGCCCTCTGTTGACTTAAGGAAACACTGCACCTCCTGCCCTGTGGCTGTTTGAAACATAAGCATACAACTTTCACAGCTCTCGATTACATCAAACGACATATTACCTTTCAATTTAAACATGAAATATAACCTAAAATAAAACACTTGGAGTTAAAAAGTAAAGCTTTTGAACATGATTAATTTCAGATTTGTCCTCTCAAATTCTGTCTTTGTATGAGTATGCTTACAGCAGGATATTTACTTATGAATTTGATATTATGAGCATGGATCTGATGCTCCCCAAGACATTAATTGATTAATTGATTATTATTTTAATAAAAGACTGAACATGTCTTTGTCCCCAGCAATATCATGACAGATAGAGAGATAAGCCAGTTATAATTCATGCTCTTTATTCTCTGTCTCTGCCCGCAGCAATCTCTGGACAGTCGCCACCGTCTGCTGTGCAAACAGAGGGAAGACGCCAAAGATCTGAAGGATAACCTGGACCGGAGAGAGAACCTAGTCTCCACCTTCCTGTCGCGTCAGCTGTCCGCCGAGCAGCTGCAGGACTACCGACGCTTCGTCCAGACCAAGGCCTCGCTGCTAATCAGGCAGAAGGACCTGGAGGAGAAGCAGAGGCTGGGAGAGGAGCAGCTGGAGGTTCTTTCCAATAGCTTGAATCTGTGAAGGGAGGAGCGACAAAAGCACAGATTCCACTTGCATAGGAGGAGGATGACTTCCTCAAAGAGACAAGTAGCGAGTTTTGGCCGTAGTGGACACACAAGGCATGGATATCTCCGACACTTTGCACCCTGTTATGACTTTCTTTACTAGAGGGCTCTCCTCATGTGAGATGAGCAATAAAGACTGTTGAAACTGAAGCTCTTTGCCTTTCTGCCCAGAAAGCTCACCCAGTCTCCGCCCATTATCAGTCTGCACAATCTGCAAAGTGCACCTAAAGACTTCCCCCCACGTATCGCACATTTCCGTTGACTTTGAACAGAGGACTGAGCAGTTTGTCCGTGTGCCTTGACGTCGGTGTTGCTGTGGAACATTCTCCATTAGAGCTGCTGCGTGGAAACTTAGCATCCCCTGTTAGCAATTCAGCAACTGTCCTTCACTTTTTCAATACGACGGTAGCGCTACAGCCCTGTATCTGCACCTGTGGAAACCTATTATAAGCTTTAAGATTGTATTTCAGCCTGCGAGAAGGCTTCAGTAAAAAGAGCGTAGCCTGAGAGGGGGCGATGTACTGTATCATGTCAGTAAAATGTACAATAGATTTAGTAGATTTAATCTTTTTGTTTTTTTTTGTAAATGTTCTTGTTTTTAAACATGTTTCAAATTAAGGCACTAAAAACCAAAAAGGGTGAATGAAAAAAGCACTTTGTAATGATACATAAATGCACATTTCTTCAAATCTGATTCAAGCAATTTCAAGCGAAAGCCTTACTCCCTCCGTTTAAACAATGTCTCTCTTGTTTGTGTTTTCGTTAATTTTAAATAGGAATGTCGAAATAATCTTTTTAAAAAGGTACACGAGCACACCCAGCAACAATAAGGATTGTGTACCTTTCCAGCTAATTTCATACTTAATGTCATTAAGTCTTGATGATTTCATGCTGGAACGGTTTCTCATAAGGAGGTGCTAAACTTTAAAGCAGATTATAAGTAAGCAACAATTATATCACTGAGTATTTTCTCCCAATGTCCCTTTGTTGCAGAAGTGACACGTGATACTTGAAATACTTTTTTTTTGTAAGAGGAAGGTCCACAATCTTCACTTCAGGTGTCTTAAACTAATTTTCTATTCTCTACCTCCGCAGCGTAGCCCCTTGTAGACATATGTAACCTTTATTTAAACTTACTCAGTAGTCTTAAGTTAAATTGCTGGTCTTTTTAGCCCTGAATGAAAACACACTCTTGAATCAAATGTCCTTCCCTTTAATTTTTAAAATGCATCTGTGTTCCTACATTAATATGTCATTAGTTTTATAGTAATATTAATTTCTTTTTACTGAATCTTCAACCAGATACATTGGAGAGTCGTTTAAGAGTGACGTGAGCTGTTGCTCTGCGTCAGAGTATATGTGTGTGTGTGTGTGTGTGTGTGTGCTTGAAATCATGAATTTCTTAATTTCATGTGCGTAGAGATTAGTTGTCGATCAGAATGACAGAACTCCTCTCAGTGTTTGCCGTTTAAGTTTTCAGCGAATCTCATATGAAGTCATGAAGTGATCAAAATGTTATCGTCCTTCAGGATATTAAACCTGTCGGCTGTACTGAAAAACAGTGATCCAGTGTATGGGTTGAATGTTGTATGTATGATATTTGTGTAATAATAACCACAATGAGGAAGAGCATCATTAGCAGCTGTTACCCTTTAAAGAAAACATTTACAAACCAACTCAAATTGTCAAAAAATCAAGTGGAAACTCTTTTACGTTGAAAGATATTTCAGGTTTTCTTTGCTAAATAGTTGGTCCACCCCTGCCACCACCCCTAAAACATTTCTCTGGAGATTTACAACCCCGTCCGCTTCAGTTTGCTAAACAAATGTGTGTTTGTTTTGGCCTTTGTGCTGACGCAGGGCTGAAGGGTTAGAAATACTCTCATGTTGTTCCCCGCAGCCTGCTGGAATTCCTGAAGTATGCAACATTTTGAAGAAAGAAAAGACTTTGGGGGGAGAAAGTGAGGAAAACTACTCCCACAGAGGAGGAGCAGCAGCACATGGACTCATTTTTAGCTCCTGCTATGTGTGCGCACTAACAAACATTTGACAGCTTCCTGAGTCATTTCTTGTTTCTGTCAAAGCAGTGTTTTGTCAAGGTCGCAAGAAAAACGGGCCTGTGTTTGAAGTAGGATTATATTTGTTTAGTTTGTTTCAAATGCGTGTGACATTGATACGAAGAGAATCTGTTATAACGCTGAGAAGGAAAGACATATTTCAGTGAGTCCCAGCTGGTGGGATGACAGCAGACATTTCTAAATCCACATCTTCTGCTCTTTTTCACACCTGTTTCCTGTTGAGAGTTTGAGTTGTTTTTTGTGCCTGTTTGGAGTTGTAAATTCCACAATGTTTGTAATATTGTGAATAAATTAAGCTCTCCCTCTCCTTTCTGTGCACTGTGTTTCTCCTTTTTCACTTACCAAAAATACGTTTGCAGACACATTAATCCAACCTGAACAGAAACAAACCATTGGTTCAGAAGCATCAGATCCAGTGGAAGACATGCTATACATAGACATACAAATATAGGATACATGAAATATTTATGCTAAAAGCAATTTATGTTTTGCATTATTCAGTCTGTGAGAAGAGGTTGCATCCTGCCATATTATTTCTAATTACCATGTTAAATATCACTTGATGTCATATTGTGACTCTCCTCCTTTAAATGCCTCAAGTTTCCTTAGTAGTTGAGGCCTTCCTGGATTGGTGCTCCCTCTCAGAGCTCGTCTCTGCCCTCTGCAGTACCATCAACACACTGCTGCTGTGAGTTCAATTATTTACTGTCACTGACCTGGGAGCAAAAACACTGGTGCAACCAGCTTCCTCGCTGTCTGCTTTGCTTTACATTTTCTGTTCAAACACTATAAAAGCTTCATCCTCCATATTGGGGAAAAACAAACTATTATAACCAGGGATTAAATCTGTGGTAAGTGGGAAATTTTGTCATATAATTGAATTCTGCACGGCACCAAGACAGTCTCTTATCCAGTAGTTAATCAAACAAGATGTTACATGTTAGTAAGTGAGCTTTAGAGGTGCTGGTAGGCAGATTTTGTTAGCTTCAGACCAGGGCTGGCACAATATTAGATTTTCAGAACATGATTATTGGTGCCAAAAGATATCAGGATAATGATATGATCGCAATCTATCAATAAAAAAAAATTACATTTTAACATGCTATCAGTCAAAGTCATCTTTAGTTTTGTTTATTGTGTGTTTCATCTCTTTTTTGGTGAATAAATTACTCAAAATATGAGTGTTGGCATAAAGCAAAGCTATAAGACATAAACAAGTCAAATAATTATACTGACAGCAAACTGCACTTAATGGCTGGGTTAGTATTAACTTATTTTTGTTATTTAATGCACAATGAACAATGTAAATACTGCTGAGGTAAGGTGTATGTAAATATTATATTACATTAAATTCTAGCAACCATAAAAGTCTTCATCTGGCTTTAAACGGCATCCTCGGCGACAGTTTTCTATAAAAGTTTATCTTATTCTGTGTTCTTATTTTGGGTATTTCAACTGTTTCTCTCCGGTGTCCGCTGCTTTTCTGCCACCAGTATGCGTGCGCAACTGCTGTGACTTAACTGTGACGTCCACACAAAATTGGTCTATGGAAAGAGACGTAATGATTTAAAAAGGCATTGGATTGTTTAATTGATAACATTTTATGTATATTATTAACATTATATCAGTATTTATTTTTTTTTAAATATCATGGTTATTGTCAATATTGTTATATTGCAACACACAGCTGTTTCCCTGTTTGGAGTCTTTATGTTAAGCTAAGCTAACTAGCTGCAGTAGTAGTACCAGGTAAAGACATTTAAAGGAACAGTTTGACTGTTTTGGAAATGTATGTATTCACTTCCTTGCCCTGAGTTAGATGAGAAGACCAGTGCCGCTCTTATGCATTAAATATGAGGCTGGTGTCAGGCGGCAGTTAGCTTGTTAGCTAATCAGCTTAGCTCAGTTTAGCTTAGCTTAGCTTAGTATAAAGACTGGCAACAGCTAGCTCAGCTCTGTCCAAAGCTAACACCATCTGCCAGCACATCTAGAGCTCTTAATAACATGTTATATCTTGTTTGTGTACTTTATTATAAAACCAACCTGCACATGTGATTTTATGTGCAGTAACGTTACTATTTTTGAAGACTGTTGTCGACAAGCAACTCCATGGTTAGCGACAGGACTCCAGGAAGTCACTGCTAGCCAAGACATAGTAAGACACATAACCTGTAACGTGTCATTTTTATGCTTTTTGTATAGATTAAACAAACAAAAATGTCTGTTAGTGAGCTTTAGAGTTTCCGGTTGGTGGCTTCTGTTAGCTTCGGACGGAGCAGGCTAGCTGTTTCTTCCTGCTTCCAGTCTTTTTGCTAAGCTAATGGGCTGCTGGCTAACAGAATTGACGTTGTATACTTGTCCCCCCTAGTCAAACCTTAATAAAACATCAAAAATAGTATATCAGAGATGAAAGACGCTTAATTGTCATTGAACTTTTAGCATAGAAGTTCAGAGACAATGCAACTTTCTGTAAAACATGTCAAATCTGGCATGTCCTATGATGAAATCAGGAGACAGATAAATTGATACATATTCATATAAAATTTTTTTACCAAAAATCACTGTTTAACAATAAAATGAGACTTAAAACAATATGTAAATATGAACATATTAACATTTTGCCTACATTTTACAAAATCCTGCTGAGTACAATGACCATAGCAGGGGACAGGCCAAAAACCTCACCCTAGTAATTTTAATTGTTTAAAATAATATTTAATTGACTTTAGTTTGATGTGAAATTGAAAACAGAAGACAAAGTAATGTTATATTATCAAATTACATAATTGTTTGTTGTTGTAATAATTTTATGACTGATTATTTCTTGGGGACGCAAAAGGCACTGATTCCATAGACCCAATGACCCATTTACCATACAGATATGAGAATGGGTTTCTCATTGAATGTCTCTGCAATAAAGCAAACTATGCAAACACTTCATTTGAGAAAAACATCACATGTAGGAGACTAAATGATGCATTAAGGGGGATATATCCTCAGCAGTCTGTCTTCCTCCTCTCTTGTCTCTTTCATGCCTCTCTGCCCTTGTTTGTTCACCAGACAGCACTTAGTGTACTTTAGAAAGTGAAAAACACTTTTAATCAGATTCCCAGTGAAGGCGGCGGGGACATAAACGGCAACTCAGGGAATTCTCAACAAGTAGGATCTTTGTCAGACACTAATTGCATGGTAATTAGGTTTAGCGTTGTTACAAAAGCAGTGTAAGTGATGGAGCATTTGGTGGTGTAGGCTGCAGACAGGCAGGAGGGAACAGGGTGGTGAGAACGCTGCGGCAGTAGTTTTGTCACACTGCTGCCGGGTAATGAGGAGCTTTGCTGCTGATAATCACTGTCTGTGTCTTCACTGTGAGGCAGGGGAACAGAAAATGCTGGATTAAACAAAGTGGTTTTTTGCGTCATGCCACCAAGTGACTGTTAAATTGACCGTGATTTTCAGGTAGTTTTGGAGATCATGATGACTCAGTGATTACGGCACCTGAACTCTGAACCCTCCGCCTGCAGGAATGTAAGCACACCTCCAGCCTCCTCCTCTCACCTCTGGCAGTCATTACACAGCTCAGTTATGAAGATTAACTAAGTTGTCTTCTTGAGCAAAAATACAGTGCTGGTTTTAAACCACCATGATTTACCACATCTTCATTACAGTAGATGTTGGTGTTGGAGCGTTGCACATACACACAAGGGATAATAATTCATACTCCTCATTATATTTCTCTACCATCTCCAGTTTAGTAATTAAAACTAAAATTTGTGTACATGTCATGTGGAGGGTCAATCTCAAAACAAGCATCACTACTTTTAAAACTTAAAGAGAAACTTTGATATTTTTCATCCTGGACATGTCATGTCATGTCTTTGTGCTTAAAGCCCCGTTTTCACCAAACACTTTTGGTATGGTATCTTTGGAACCAAAAGTAACCCTTCAGACATGGTACCTAGACCCTCAGGCTGTTTAGCGTTTTCATCACAAACAGTAGGCCTACTCTTGAATGTGGGTGGGGTTGTTGTCACCCACTGCTCTGTCCAGCACTCACTGTATTTCCTCATCACAGGTGACACAGAGGGAGGTCTGCACCTCGTTTATCATATAACAACAATCTAAGCCTGTCCTGGCAAAAACAAGCACTTTTAGCGGATGTAAATTGGCAGTGCACAAAACAGTGCGCAGCTAGTTTTGCCACTGTTGGACACATCACTCTCCTTTAACGCTGGACCAGTTTCAAAAATGTTTTTCCGCCATAAATCATGAAGATAAAAAAACATCTGGAAATCGGGCCCAGGCTAAAAACAAAAAAAGCATCTTTACTTTTGGCATTTTTCAACTTGGACGCTACTTTGTCATGTTTTTGTGTCTAAAGCCCTGTTTACACCAAACACTTTCGGTATGGTATCTTTGGAACCAAAATAACCCTTCAGACATGGTACCTAGACCCTAGGGCCGTTAAGCATTTCAATCACAAACAGTACTCGTATTTCCTCATTACCAGTGACACAGAGGGAGGTCTGCTCCTCATTTATTGACCACAGAACGGGGTTGACACATATGACAATAATCTGAGCCTGTCCTGGCTTTTTGTGGACATATATTGACAGTGCACAAATGCCCCAATTGGTTACATTGCAGCTTGTTTTGCCACTGTCAGCCACATCACTCTCCTTTAATACTGGACCAATTTCAAAAATGGTTTTCACCATTAATCATGTAGACACAAAAACATCTGAAAATAGGGTCCAAGTTGAAAATACTTAAGTTTCCCTTTAAGGTTAGCACTCGCACTTCCATATTCTCATTTTCACAAACACTTTCCTTTTATAGTGTCATGTCATATGACAGTATTTCTTCTTCCTGTACCTAAAGGATCTGAGTACTTTCTCTGCCACTCGGGGTCTTGTTCCTGACCTTGTGGTGGGGCCTTTCTGCTCACAGCAGGAGCAGCAGCTGCAGCGTAAAACATTTGCTTAATAAAACCCTGAGGCTCAGAGATGAAACATCGTCTTGACGTAAACACAATGTAAGCTGCCGGGGAAGTGACATCACGAAAGAAACAGAGGAAGACGACTTGAGGCGGGGAGAAGAGAACGAGGCTGACCACAGGACGTGTACCATTTCTTCTCACTGCTTCTCCCTATTACCCATCACTCTTGTATCCCCCAAACAAGATGCAGCCACACTAGCCATCTTGACACATTCAAAACGTTTCTTTTATTCTTCTCTTGTCAACCAGAACAAGGAATCATGACAGGCAGGAAACAAGGCAGCTTTAAAACACACTTTCAACCACCTACATGCAAACACACACACTCATTCCCAGTTTGCTGCTCATGAAGCTGAATCACAGCTGTCTCAGTGAGATGAAAGATGGCTCTGAGCCACGTCTCACAGAAGTTTTGGCACATACAGGGACTATAACGATTTATGGAACACCTGCACACCTCTTACTGAATGACACACCCTTTACCTAATCTTGTAAAAGATAATCCAGTGAATTCAAATGTTTGTTTTCTTTAAGGGTTTTTCAGTGGGATGTTTGCTGCTCCTTAATGCTTCGCTGCGTTTAATAATTAATCTGTGATAAAGTGAAGTGATGAAAAGGCAAGTGCTCTAAATCCTCCTCAGAGGCACAAACATTTCTCCAATTTTTATTTATTAATTTGTTGTGTTGCTTCCAGAGGTTTGATTCACCCATAAGTAAGCACACCCTCGTTTTTTTGTCTGGGCGTGTTTGCCTCTGGAAATCAAGAGTATGACCACTTTGTTACTCAGGTTTATCTCAGTTAGTCAGAGGTGAAAACACACAAGTCCAGTCTTGATATTTCTGCTACTTCAGAGACTTTTTTCTATCATAGACTGATTTCCTGTTGGTGTTGATTCACTTTGATCAGAAATAGATTCAAAGAAGACATTTTTTAGAGAACAGATATTTAAAAATCAAGTTATGGATGTGTGCGTCTTGATTTTGAGAATTGGGAATTCATTATTAAACATAAAGTAAACATAATGTCTGTTATATTTTTAAGCTGTGTGAGTGTGAGTCTTCTTATTGTGAAGATGTTGCCCTCAAGAGACCGTAGACAGTGAGCAATGAGACGACTCACTGGACTCACTGGACTCACTGGAGCATTTTCTGAATCATGTTATGTTTACACACCTGCCTTAAGATACAACTCAGACAGATAACATCTCAAACCAACACTCTATGTCTCTAACTTGGAATCAGTCAACCATGCTGATTAAAATATCCTTTTTTTGGTCATCAAATATCAAGAAAATATAAATGTGAAACAAGAGAGAAGTAATTGATTTTCTTTTAAGTGTTTTTGTCTTTGTTTAAGAGGGTCTGAAAATCAGAGGACTGTCAGTCACATTTATAGCGGTTGGCACACTATAAGACAAGAAAGAGTTACGAGTTCACATAAAAACATCTGATAAAACTCTGTGTCTGCTGCTGTCTTCTCGCTCCTCAATGGGGCCATCGCTCAAGGAGTAAAATGCCGGCCTCTGCTTGTGCTTCTTCTTATGGCCCGTCACATGGGGCTGGAAGAGACGACTTATAGAATACAGGCCCTTGGAGAGATCCGGGACCAGGTCCATCTCATCTTTCTCCTGCAGGGCCCTGTCCTGGGCCTCCTTGGCTTTAGGTTCACCCAGCATCTCTCGCACAGTCGCAGAAGTGCCTTTGTGCAGATAGTGGTAGGCCCTCTTCCCACAGTTGTCCCTGATGCTTATATCGGCCCCGTGCTCCCCCACCAGCATGGCCATGATGTACTCCTGGTCGTGCAGGGCGGCAATGTGCAAAGGAGTGTATCCGCCGTGTGTTTTTGCATTAATGTCAATGTCAACCCCGGCCTGCTTGGATAGGTCGATAATCTTCACAAGCATTTCGCTGTTCCCACATTTGGCTGCCCAGTGCAGAGCGGTGAACCCTGACATGAAGTCCCTCTTCTCGGCCAGCTGGTTATCTCTCAGCAGCAGGCCGTAAACTTGGCTCCAGTGGCCGGCTGCGCACTTCACCAGCCATTCATGCTCTGACTGCTCCAGGGGAACCAAGGAGGGGACTCCTGTTTCTTTGGGCCCCTCTGACGCCTTGGTGCTCTTCACTGACCTTCTCAGCTGGGGTGAGCTGATGCAGCCGCCTGTCTCCACTGCAGGGGGCCTTCTTTTGTTTCTAAAAGAGTCCAGTTTTGGGCTTTCAGGAGGGTCCACCTTCAGTTTGTGGATCTCGACCTTTGTGGCAGTGGGAGGCATCCTCAGAGGCAAGGCAAAGGGTTTGTTCTGGATGCTGGTGGGCTTATTTACAGCCCAGCTTTGTATGCAAGTATCTTCATTTGTGCCCTGATTTTTAATCTCAAAATTCAGTGTTCTTTTAACTCTAACATCCATGGATCTGCACCTTTGCAACGCCTGCTGAATGGGAGACATTTCATCAGTGGGATTTTCACCACATTCACTTGCCTGTTCTGGATCAGGTTCAGGAGCAGCTGATCTTTCCCCTCGTGCATTATCAGTCTCCTCAGTCTGCGCAGGTGGGCGCTGCTGCTCACCTGTCTGCGGGATCTCTTTATTTTCAGTGTTTTCCACACGGCTCTGCTCAGTCTGGGCACCCTCCAGTAAATGCTGATACATTTTCCTGACGACAACATACCGGACACCGTCGATTTCCTTGACGACGGCGAGACTGTTGACAAAAGTCTTGAACAGTTCCCTGTTCCGTTGTTTCTCTGCGGGATCGTCGCAGTCTATTAAACCTTTGAACTTCGCCACTAAGTCGGATTTCTTCACTTTGCCTCCCTCCGCTATCAGCGCACACAGGACGGATTCTTGCGTCAAAGCCATTATTAAAACTATAGTCTATTAAAGCATCTACCTCCGAGAGCCGCGCTGTATGTTGGTGCTGTTCCACCTTTGTTCTGCTGACAGTACAGTAAGCCTCACCTGGCTGCTCACTCCTCTCCTCTCCACCTGGAGGAGTCTTTTTCCGGGGAGAGCCGCAGACGTGGACACTATTTGAATAATATATGCATCCCTGCAGGCAAAGTGGCTGCCAGTTCAAAAACACGTTTCAACTTAAGAGTAATGATGAATCAAGTTGATGTTTTCTGTCACGATAAAAGTAAAGGCGTTGGTTGCCTATATTTGACAGTTTTTTGTAAAATAAATAAATAAATAAATAAATAAATAAATAATAATAATAATAATAATAATAATAATAATAACCCCAACTTCTTCCACCACTAATAATAATAATACTAATGATAAAAGAAATACACAACAATAGTAGGCTTATTTGTCCTGTCCTGTTACACACACACACACACACACACACACACACACACAACTAACAAAGGCATAATTTGTATTAAAATGTATGTAACTCAGATTAGATCATGGTCACAGTTTACACCATCTGAGCAGGACTTTTTTAGAAATTAAATAACCATATTTAAGTAATATCAAACACACTTGTTAAAGGTCCAATGTCTAGGATTTAGTGACATCTAGTGGTGAGTTTGCGGAACTGAAACTTCTCCCATGTGCCAACCCAAAGAAGTTAAAGTTGTTTGGCCAGGTGTGTAGGAGCACTATGGTGGCTAACCTGAAAACACAAATGAGCCAGTGTTTGATTTGTCCATTCTGGGCTACTGTAGAGGGATTACATATCTCATTTGACCTGGGAATGCCTTGGGGTCCCCAAAGAGGAGCTGCAAAGTGGAGAGGGACGTCCAGGGTGCTTTGCTTGGCCTGCTGCCCCGGTGGCCCAGCCTCAGATAAGCGGATGAAAATGAATGGATGGATACTGGCTGAAAATGTTCATAATATTCACAGTGTATAATCACCTAAAAATAAGAATGAGCTATTTATATCTGCATAGAGAGCAGGTCCTCTTTCATGGTTTCCACTATGTCAGCTCTACAAAAGTGTAGCCTATTAAAACTTCTACCTCCAAGAGCTGACATAGTGGCAAACAAAGTGGCATGTCCCTTTCCCCAGCGACGCTTTCCAGTTCCTTCTGGGGGACCCCAAGGCATTCCCAGGCCAGATAAGATATGTAATCCCTCAAGCATGTTTTTGGGTCTACCCCGGGGCCTCCTTCCAGTGGGACGGTAGATAGTGGCCAATAGATGCCACTAAATCCTACACACTGGACCCTCTATGCCAATTATCACCAGGTTTTCTTATGTCTAAAATACTGCTATCACCCTTAAAATCCAGTATTGGTCAGGCTCTAAAAACACCAATACATTCTAGCCTATGAATAAATGTTTAATGTAAATCTGATGCCTGCATAAAGCTGAGAAAAGTACCCTACATGTCACACAATACACACAAATTTTGAGACACTGGTTTTATTATTTGAGTTAATTAGACACAATATGGAAACAATTTAAGATGCCTTGCTCTGATTGGCTGAATCGCACTCCCAGTAAACTCAATCAGTGACCTCATTAATTCATTTAAATATTAATACCCAATCTTGAAAATGGCACACACCCACACACACAGTTGGCTACACTGAGGTGATGATTATGTGTTTTATTATCTCCACCGCTGGCACAAATATTTGTGCTCTCTCCCTCTTGTCGCTCCGCGCTGCTGCTCGCTCCTGTCCTGGCTTGTAGTGCGTGCAGCATGACATTCCTGGACTGAATGGGAGTTCCCGAGAAGTGGCCATATTGGAACGTATCTGTCCCGCCCAAAGATGTAACCTTAACGTCAAGATAGTTCACATCCTACTTTAACGTACGTGTAAACGTTGACTCTTGCAAGGGCATGGAAACGCCTCAAGGCTGCTTTAACTGCTCCATATTAATGACACATCTATATTTTGCGGCATTAACTCTTGGTAATTAGCAAAAATTGGAAGCTATTGTTTTAAACGCCAGTATACGTTAAATTATATATCCGCATTACTACGCATGCGCGGAAAAGGAGTGTCAAACGAACTGTTGTTAGGTCCGTTTCCTGGTTTCTTTTCCTACTATCCCGTGCTACACAGTTAATATAAGTCAAAAAAGCTAATGTACAATTCTTTCGACTCTAAGCAAAGGTCGAAACGAAGAAAAGAAACGGTTTTGCCAGACTGAGCGAAACAGACGTGAGGTAGGAGGTAGTCATCTTGTCGCCTCGCTGGCAGCCTCCCTGCCCAGTTACCAGCTCTTCTCCGTCTTGTGTCCCTCTCTTCCTATCTCTGTCAGCTCGGCTCAGTAGTTTAGCAGCAGGCTAGTACGGAGAGACGAGGGCTGCTCCCTTTCGCCTCTGCTCAGTCTGCCCAGCACACCAACACCATACATTCCGCACCATGGCTGCCACGGACGTTGACGTATTTTCGGTGAGTAAAAGCCACGGGGTCTCTTGTTTTCTTGTTCCTTTCTCTCCACCGAAACATATTGCAAGTGCAGCCACTTGGTTGTGATTAGTAAAAGTGTGTTAGCCGCTGTGAAGCTAAGCCTCCCCCGCTTTTGAAGCCTGCAATGTGGGCTCAGCCGAGATGGTGCAAGTGATTTCTGTGATGGTGACTGAGGGGTTTCTTTCAGTTAAGACTAATTAGGATGACGCTGCCATTGTTGACTGTTTTAATGTCGTTTCTTGTAACGTTTATTGTCGTAATTTTGTGTCTACCCATGTAACGTGTACGCTGCTGCTGCTGATGTGCACAAATGGGTGTAGCAACGTTTAACTGTTTACAGTTGAGGTGATTGGAAGTGGCTGTAACACAAAACATTTAACGTTAGGAAGACTATTTAAATCCTATCACTGCTTTTGAATACAACCACATTGGCTAGCTAGCACATATAAATACTCTCAAGTATGGCACAGTTGTTTTGCGCTTCTATACCACTACAGACATGCTTGAAGGTGTATTGCAGCTCTGTTGTGCAAAAAGAATGTGGCATTGACTTACTACATGTAAAAAGCAGTAGCCACACTGATGTGCCTCAGTCCTAACAATGTGTTGACATGTGGTTTCATTTTAACTTCCTCCTCAGGGGTGCAAAATTAAACTTGTGGCTCACTTTCTTGACATACAATGTGATACTTACACCAAAGGCCATGCCAGTTTCACCACACAGATACTAAAGAAGCTCTGGCTACATTGCTGATAGCCTGCATTTCTCTTTGCAGTATAAGGTTAGGCATACCATCAGCATTGTTTTCATAGTGACAAGCCCTGTTGTCAGTCAGGTGGAACCCTGTAGGTACAGTATGGTGATGCAACGCAGGCTGAAGAAGATAGCAGTGCGCTCTCAAGCATGTCAAGAATTCACGCAGTCCCACAACAAAGCATTTGGGAAACCAGTATTACAGTGACGAGGCAAATGCACAGGAGGGGATTTAAGGAGGGTGATTAACTTTTTGGCAGATGCTTGAAGAGATCCTTTCGGTGTTGAATTAGACAGTAAGCAGCATTGAGTTTCAGGGATAAAGAGATTAAGAACACACTCCCGGGGCCACTCCTACCGCTTCTTGGTGCAACACATGTCTGCAAAGGAAGGAAAGGATCCAAAAAGAAGGTGCATAGGATACTGCACACTTGGCATTCCTTAAATTAGGATAGTGTCCAAGAGGGGGGTGCAGGTTGCAGAAGATACTGCAGAATTGCGATCTGTAAAATGTCTCTTTTGGAATACAAATTTCAAGAATTGATTAATGAGAGAAATGCTGATTTTTGCAGTGAAACAAGCCGGTGGAACAACAGTGTGTTAGCAGCAGCACAGTTGCCTGACTGTCTGTTTGACTTCCTGTCTAACTTTCTGAACTAAGTGAGACCATATTGAACAAACTGACACGCTTGCCGGGCAGTTTGTGTAAAGGGCACGCTGTTAATTATGTGCAGTTATTGATAGGGATGTGAGGTTGGTTGCATTGTTTGCCCACGTCAATTCCATCCAGTGGACATCGTAGCTTTGGGATAACTTTCTAGGCCAGAGAGCCACATGAGGCGATCGATGGAGCCAACTACCCATCTATTGTTTTCACTCATTGATTGCATGAGAGTGTGTAGCATATAGAAAAGGATGCTGTTCACTTAAATGGTTATGTAATGAAATGCCCTACAACATATTAAGCGTGTACAGTGGTTGCTTACTGACCCTGAAGAGTATTGTCTCTCCCATGAGGCTTGCATGCATAAAATGAAATTAGCTTCATAAAGTGCTTAAAGGCAAGAGACAAGGAATGAGCAATTATGGGGCAAGTCGCTTGCACTTTAAAACTGCAGCTTCACTTGTTTGCTCAGAGAGCAATGTTAACTTCTGAATACTTTGCTTTATTCAATGCAAATTTGTTCATTTTAAACTCATTCCTGTGCTTAAAACACACTTCCTTCAAATCTCAGCAAGCGCCTTTTCCATGTTGTTCGGTTGCTCACGACAGACTGCAGGTCAAGTAAACTGTCTGTTGTGTGTCAGCAGTGATGTAGGCTGTATATAGAACGTACAGGCCAGAACTGCCTTGAGGCGAGCCTGTCAAATCCGATGTTTTAGATGAATCATGACAGCCGAGCTGCGGCCTCTGTAGTGACGATGATGAGTCAATATCCATCTATAGAATAGGTCAGTATTTGTCAAAGATCTGTTGGAGCCCAAATTGTGATGCTCTAACACTGAAATGACTTTCAAGATAGTGTTGGCAAAAGCTAAATGAAAATTTTAAGGCTGTAATGTTTGTTTTGATTTGGATTTACCACTAGTATTATTTCTGTTTGAACAAAGGAAGCAAAGTTCACGATAATATGTCGTCCACATTGAACAGCTGTTGTAGGGATGGCCTGGAAGATGGAGGATGTTCCATAACCTCGTAAGTTTAGTAATTGCAGCACCCGGTGAATCCATCAGCAGTCATGTTTCTTGTTGAAAGGCTCTGTAGTGTAAAGTGCCCTAATTGTGATGTTTATGTGCTTCACATGGGATATGGATGTGTTTTTTATCAGTGTGAACCATAAAAAGCTGCATGGAGTCCCATTTTTACCAGCTGCAATGAAATGGCAAGGGCTGGCATTGTTTTCAACTCATGAATCTGTGTGTGTGTGGCAAATTGATGGTAAAATGTGGTCCAGGTAACACATAGTTGCAGAAACTACCACAGAGGCAGTTTTGAGTATTTTCCCAGGTGTTTATATGTCTGTCCCGACATATTTGGCAAAGAGATAGTGTCACAAAGCAGGTGTTTAGATCAAAAAGAGTGTTGAGTTCAAAGATTGGTGTGGTCTGAGCAAGGGGGTCAGAAGTAGGGAACTTCATGCTCCTGGTGACATTTAGTTTCACGTCGCAGATTGCTGTTGCAAGATGGTTTCTAGCTTTGATTCTGATTTGGATTCTGAGCCATGCAACTTGCAGGAAGCATGTGAATGCTGACTTGGCTGAGGCGGCTCTAGCAGTGCAGTCAACATCCCAAAACAGAGAGTAAATAAAAGGGACAGTCATTAATCTGAAAGGTTGTACTCTATATGCAAAATTCAGTTGGTTGTGATGTCTCTACACGTTGATTAGAAAAGACAGGAAATGAGCCAAGTCGGAACAATGCAAGACATCTCTCCTGTTATTTCCTCTGATTAAACAGTCCTATCGAAATAAAATGAAAGCTTGATTTCCTGATCAAAATATTATGTTGTTTAATTGCTCGAGTCATAGGCTACATGTCTTCAGCATTCAGTAACATGCATAACTAACTCGTCCAGGTCTTGAATACTTAGCATGTGTGAAAGCTTTTACATGCCTGAGAGAGAGTTTTACCTCTAATCCATAAAGAAATGTCAGAGTTTGGCTCGAGGCTAATCACATAACTGAGAGAGCTATAAAAAAGATTTTGTTAGGACACTTGCAGCATTCAGGGATAGTGAGGAAACTGTGTATTTTTTTAAAAGTCCTATAAAGATGAGTGAGCTGTACATCTGTCTCATAAAATGGTTCCTGTCTCCTCTCCTGTCTGTCGCACTCATTTTTTTTTCTTTCCTGTTGGGCATAGATGAGTGATGAGGCTGAGCAGATATGTGGTCATACAATTGTTGTGCATGACTGTGAGCCTAGAGAGACATAGAGAGAGAGAGAGAGAGTGTGTGAGGGCATTTGATAATAAATGGATGAAAACTTGTTTTTTATCTCTGTGCTTGTGAATCTCTGGTGGCACACGGGCAACTCTCAACCGTCAACATTTTTATCATTGCAACATCACCGCTAGCACAAGTAGTGGCAGGAGGACGGCTATTTCAGCACACAAGAACAAAATCTGTAGGTGTGGGTTAGAGCTGTCAATATTGTAAAATCATCTTATCCAAGTATATTTCTTGTTGGATGTTGGATGAGATTTAAAATTCATAATGACCGTTAATACAAAGACCTCTTGCAGAAGTATGATGTCGCAGTCCACTCATGATTACAATTCAAAAGACATGTGGCACATTCATAAGTCTACATGACTGTGTTTGGACAGGAAGTATCAGCCACCACCCCACCTCAACCATAGAGAATTAAATGTGCGTGTGGGTTTGTCATTGAGGTTATCATGTGGTCTCCTCCCCTCACAGATGCTTAGTTGAATTAGGCCCATAGTGTCTCCAGAAGCCCTTAACCCGATATATTTCTCTTGACAGGAAGTAAAGCTTTGTTTTTTTCAGTGAGTACACTTTTAACAATTACACTAAGGCACAGCAGTCCTTCAGAAATTAAAAGTATTTGTTGTAGTAAGGTATTTTTTAGCAAAATGGATGTCAGTAGTTCCATATTAAGTTTGCTTGATGACCAGTTTAAGTACAGATTATACTGTCAAGTCAAGGCTACAAAGGCAAGTCAGTGCCTTTAGTGTCACTATAGCATTTATAGTAATAATAAAGATAACAATTATATTTATATAGCACTCATCAAAATCAGTGTTTACTAAGAGCTTTAAAAAGGACAGGTATAATGCCTAAAATACTACAAGCAGCAGTGCAGTGTGGCCCGTTGCCAGCTTCCATGCAATGTCTATGGAAGCTGGCAAGTGTGGCCAAACTAAATGTTAGTGATAGTTTAACTTTTGGTGGTGAATTGTGGCCTGAGATTGCCCACAGCCAATCCATAAACAGAGTCCTGTGACAAGTAGGGCTGCAACGATTAATCGACTAATAGATGACTAATCGACTGTTAAAATAATCGGTGACTATTTTAGTCGTCGACTAATGGGTTGGAGTCATTTTTCATAGAAAAGTACTATAAAAGTACTAGGGATGCACCGAAATGAAAATTTGTGTCCGAAGCCAAAGCCGAATCATATTAAACGCTTGGCCGAATACCAAGTACTGAATGCCGTTTTTTATTAGTTTTCATTAGTTTTTGCAGATGAACCCCCTCCAGATTAGTGTTGTCACAGTACCAAAATTGGGACCCACGGTACGATACCAGTGAAAGTATCATGGTTCTGAGTAGTATCAGGATACCACAGTGAAAATGAGGCAGATGTGCCTTTTGTCATTTATAAAAAGATAAATCACTTTTCTGTAATACATCAATGATATTTCAATGGAATAAATTACTGATTGACTTATTCATACTTCAAAAACAGCATCAATAAGTGAACATAGGGGGGGATCAAAATAAAATAAATAAATAAAACAAAAATCAAGCAAAAATCCACCAGCCACCCTCCTCCCCTGACAAGTAAAGAACAGTCCCTTCATAAGGCAAGGCAAGGCAAGGCAATTTTATTTATATAGCACCATTCATACACAAGGCAATTCAATGTGCTTTACAAGGGAAATACGTTAAGATAAAACATTAAAGGAACAATAGATCATTAAAAACAAAAGCTAAAAGCAAGAAAAACAGTGCAGAAAATGCATTTAAAAAGCAAACATAAAGCAAAAGCAACAGCAGACAAATATAAAAACAATAGCTACAGATTATCCTAACAATAAGTTACATATCTAGTTCACTGGTAAGCTGCAGTAAATAGTAATGTTTTAAGCCCTGATTTAAATGAGTTGACAGTTTCAGCCGACCTCAGATATTCTGGAAGTTTCAGAGCGGTTGACCTGATAGGTAGAAAAATATTCACTAAAGTTAGCTAACGTTACCAGGTAACGTTATCCTGACAGCAATGCATCCATGTACAGAGCTGAAATATGAAAGACAGTTATACTCAAGCACGTTTACTCACCCAGCCAAAAACAAGACAGCAGTTGTTTCAGTAGTAAGTGGACCTAACTGCACGCAGAGTAGTTATAGTCCACTAGACTGCTTTCATCGGCTTGCTGTGTAACGTTAGTGACATTAGTAATAATAGTAATGATTGTAACGTGACTAGGTCTGGAGGACGAGGTCATTTGCAACGACAATCGTGTCTACATCAGGCAATTTGGTCAAGTTGTGGGAAAAAATTACTTTTCTCCATTTTTTATGGATCACGTCCAACATGAGTTTAAATTTTCTCATGATAATGTCTGCTTGCAGTTTTATCCAACCCTTTTATGTCACTTTTCTTCTATATCCACATAAGGATTTTTCACTTCCTGCCCGCCATCTGAATTTTGCACCTCATAAGAGTCATGTGATTGCAAACAACCTGTAGAATAATTCAAGCGAAAACAATAAAACACATATCAATAGTAAAACCAAAATGACAAAATATACCCAATATACATACCAATATAAAAACATATAAACTACATATATACATGCACAGAAACGTATGTGTACAATCTCACATACATGCATTTTTTCCAGATTACAGATGATAAGAAAGCCTTATGATAACAGTGGCTTTGCAGGAGCAACACAAAAAAAGATACTCATTTTGCATACCTGAAATTCTTTGGCAGGTTGTTGCATTATGACAGAGGAATTTCTGTCCCCTAGTCCTCAACCTTGCCTCAGGAACAACCAAGAGCTTTCTGGCAATGTCAGAACCCAGTGACGTCTTTATGTTGCATTTACTGTCAGAAAAAAAGTCCTAAACACTAAGAAATTAAATTTACAATCATAGGAAACTGGGAAAAGCAGCAAAGCCTCACATTTGAGAAGCTAGAGTTTGCAAGGGTTATGCTTTTTTGCCTGATTTATAGATGCTTATTATGAATGAATGATCATTTTTGGAATATTTGTGATAATTTTTTGTCAATCAAATAACTGATTAACAATCTAGCCATCATTTCAGCCCTACTCTTATGTCACATAAGGCTCCCCCTCTTCCCTAGCCAGTAAGACTTTCACAAGAAAACAGTACGTCATGTTGCATATACAATATATATGTTAAAATAATGAATGCAGCCTAAATAATGCATATAGGAAGTGGTAAATGTCCAGTGAAGTGATCGAAGGAAAGAACCATTGTAAAAATACAGAATACAATCTAGCACTTGATCTTGCCTCCTTAAAATTTAATGTGAAAACAAGACATTGAAAGGGAACCAGTCCTACACAAAGTGCACCACAATTTATTGTAAATATTTGAAACCTTTCCAAAGGCCTTACCTCAGTGTGTTTCCTTACACACAAGCATCAGCTGCAGCAGCGTGTGTCTCAGTCTGTCAGGTTGCTGCTGTCTGTCAGGTGGAGGCTCACTCAGGCAGACACAAGCTGCAAACACAAGTCAGGTGGGAATGGAGGCCAGAAGGCGAGAGGAAGGCTGAAGAGGGGATGGAAAGACAGCGGAGGGGGGGTCTGCAGCAGGAGAGGGTGACTTAGAGAATTTCAGGTCATATTAGGCCAAAAATGTTTCTGTGGACTGATAGGTGTATAAAAAACAGATCTTGGTTTTGCCCCCAGTTTATGCCTGGATGGATGTGCGTCACATATTTATGTAAACTTTTGGAAAGTTGATGTCAAAGTGCCTTGTGAACCTACTTGCCTGCTGCCAGGGTATTCACTCATTTTAGTTTGTTGCATTGACTTTAAAGACTGAATTAGTGCTGAATCAATTAGTTAAAGGCGCTGTATGTAAGAATGTGGCCAAAACGGTTACTGCACTCAAATTCAAAATACTGCCGCGAGTCGTGTCCGCCCCCCCTCCTCTACAGATTCGAGGTTGCTGGACAGTGGCACGCTGGAGACTGATTTGTTTGCCCGCGGGCAGCTGCCGTGGCAGGGCCGCATCGCCACGTCCTTGATCTTCGGTTTTCCAGCGGACCATTCGAGCAAGTCTCTCCTCTGCTGCTAACGCTGCTGCCGGGATACAGCTGAGGAGGAGCCGGCTGCTAATGCTATGTACTGGGACACTGCTAACGCTGCTGCCGGGATACAGCTGAGGAGGAGCCGGCTGCTAATGCTATGTACCGGGACACTGCTAACGCTGCTGCCGGGATATATCTGAGGAGGAGCCGGCTGCTAATGCTATGTACCGGGACACTGCTAACGCTGCTGCTGGGATACAGCTGAGGAGGAGCCGGCTGCTAATGCTATGTACCGGGACACTGCTAACGCTGCTTGCCGTGCTGCTGTAGCTCAGTCGTAACTGTAACTGATGCTGAGACTCTACTGACTGCGTGACTGGTAGATGGCGGTGGGTGGCGCAACAGGCCAAAACACAAATTCAAAATATAAACATGATTTGTGGACTGTAAAAATGTTTTTTTAAATGCGAATATTCTGGCTGTACTATTGTTGTCGGTGAGATCAGTATGTTATATGAACATTATTCCTTAGTCTTTGTGACATATTAGGATGACTTTACGACTATTTGCTTTAGATTTCTTACATATAGCTCCTTTAAATCAGACGTCAGAGCGAGCTGCAGCGGTGGCTGTGACACACAGCCCATGGAGGTAATTAAATAGCTGCTTGTTCTTGTGTCATAACTCAGAACACACAAGCATACATGGATCTCTAGATTCAGTGTGACTTACACTTCCTGAGGATATAATTATCTCTGATGTTCAGCGTGAATCAACACACATAAATCGTCTTAGGACACATAGAAGACAGATGCTCCTCATAACTTCAGAGCTCGCCTGAGAATCTTCACTGTTTTTTAGTTATTCTCAGAATCAAAGTAATCCAGAATCAAAATAATAGTTGTCTGTATATCCATTGTTATTTTGCAAAGGGGAATTGCAATTTAAGATTTAAAACCACTGGCTGGTGACGCAAACAACATTGATCTTCTTGTTACAATGCAATGTTCTGAGGGGAATGCTTGGGTCCAGGGATTCATGTGGATGCCACCTGACGCATTCCACTCATCCAAACACCATTGCAGACTGAGTGCCCTTCCTTCATGGCAGTAGCACTCCCCAATGGCAGTGAACCCCCAGCAGGACAGTGCACTATGCCACACCACAAATTCTGCTCAGGAATGGCCTGAGGGACGTTACTGAGAGTTCAAGGAGTTGACCTGGCCTCTAGATTCCCCAGATCCCAATCTGATCGAGTATTCGTGGGACATGCCGGTACCTTACTTCACAGCCCACGGGACTTAAAGGATCCATTGTCAACACCTTGGTGTAAGACAACACAGGACACCCCCAGAGGTTCTTTATCCAGGCCTCGACAGGTCAGAGGCCCCATCATAGATCAGACTTGGCTCTGACCTGTTGAGGCCTTGACAAAGGACCTCCAGGGCATCGGTTTGTCTCGTAGATGCTTGATCAGATTGGGATCTGTGAAATTTGAAAGCAAAGTCGATGCCTTGAGCTCTTTGTCACGTTCCTTAGGCCATTCCTGAGAAGGTTTTGCAGTGTGGCATGGTGCACTGCCTTGCTGGGGGGCTACTGTGATCAGGGGTACTGTTGCAATGAGTGGGGGTACTTGGGCTATAACAATGCTTAGGTGGGTGGAGTCCGTAAAGGGGCATCCATATGAATGCCAGGACCAAAGGTTGTAATGACACGATCAATGTTATTCACTTCACCTGTCAGTGGTTTTAATGTTTTGGCTGATTGGTGTATATATTCACTATGTAGCTTAGTGTAAACGACATGCTGTGACCACACTGTGTCTTAAAAATAACTGGTTTGATTGATTCATAGTAGGTCAAAGTGTCCTCTCTGTATATCAGAAAACTTGTGGCACGTTGCACCAGTCATTTGCACAGTGAAAAATATTTCCAGCTGTTTATTTGACATTGCAACCCCTTTCACAGCAGACGTTTGGACTTGCCATAGTAGGAAAAACACAGGTGTTACTAGTAATATTACTGATAGCTCTGTTCTGTTCAAGTGTCCCATAAGCTATGACAGTGTAACAGTGAGCCAGCATGCACCAGGCACCCTGAAAGTGAGAGGACTTTGAAAAAGGCCTATTGCTGACAGAAAGAAGCAGTTCCCATCGGCCAGCTACAAACACACAGCATTGTGAACTAGCTTACATGGTTTGTGCCTCATTTCACTTTGAGCCACCTGGGGCCCCTCTGTGCAGCCATTTCCTGTTGGCCTGGTGATACAGTGGCCTGAGAGCCGACTGCGTTATTTCCTCACCCTTTAGACAGTTAACCAGAAGCTTTTCATTCCTGTCATACTTTGCTGCTCGTCTCTGAACTAGCAGCCACAGTAGTTTCCCTAATAGCTCTCCTCTGCTGGTTATACATCCTGGGCTGATGGGTGTTACGCTGTTGTCATTAAATGTAGGCTAAATGTTTTAGGAACTAAGGCAATCAGGTTTATTTTTAGCTTTGTGATGAATTGTTCATGTCATCCAGTTTGTTCTGAGCAGAGCGTCTTTTTCTCTTTTTTTCCCACAGTGAACTATGTAATCCTTCGGCCAAAGACAAACAAGAAAATGACCAAAAATGGAGATGTTTTCACATGACAATGGTGATTAGTTGTAGCTCTCACACACTGTACATGAATAGACTTAGACCTACATGCAAGCTAAGTGGTCAATGTTTCAATTTCCTGCTATTTACACATCCACTCGACCACATTTCAAAGGCGGATATTGTTGTTTTACTTGCTTTTAGTTATTTTGTCGATTAAGATTTTTCATACAGAACATATGATGCTCTTCTTCTTCTTCTGCAAATTATGTTTTCTTTGTAAAATCAAAGGTGCAGTGCAGTCAGGATATTGCTTTTTTTTTCAATGCAAACCAGCTTGTTTAAAGTATTTTCTAAAAATTTAAGTAGTCTAAGTACTTCTTTTGCCACTGAGTTCGGTACACACTCACACATTTATTCAGTTATGTCACAGCTTGGGGAGTTTGTGTCCACGTCTGCATTTCTTTTCCATCTCATCCTTGAAGATAACGCTGATGGTCAGGTCTGCATGCTTTTTTTGTAGCCCTCAGTCAAAGACCCATCTGTCTCTCATGATTTACACACTCTCACACAAAGATTACGTGCTGCTGACAGTGCGGTGTGGTGCAGTGTAGGAGGTCAACCTAGAATTATCTTATGAGTCAGGATCTCTGTTATTTTTCTGAATCTGAGAGTTTCACCATTGTGGTTTGGTAAGTTTGAGGCAAATTCCACAGAAACAAGGTTTATAAGGTCAAAGTACTCCTTAGGACTGAGTGTGACACAAGCTTGTCCCCTTAACTGTAGTCATGCTTCGCTTAAGGCCCAGATATTGAATAAGCACAGTGAGTTTCCAGAAGCAGGGCGGTGTGAGCTGAGGTGTGAATTTCCAGGCTTGTGGTGTAAGACAAAAAACAAATTCCCCACTCGCAGAAGGTGCCCTTGAGCAAGACGCCTCATCACCAACTGTGTGCAGCTAGGCAGCTACCGCATGTGAAACTGGAAACAAAGCGGGGTGTTGATGAAAAATGAGCATGCAGGCCTTTATTTATCCTTCCCCGGGTAAATAAAGGCTAATATAAATCAACGACTTCTCCTATTTTAAACGCAACTCAGGAATCCAGAGTGTCATTGCACCGCTTTCCTTTCAGGCCTGATACCAGAGGTCACACCCTCCCCCTCCAGCAACCCATCCGAATATCTCCACAAGCTTCATTCGGCAAACTGAATACCACTTGGAGGCATAAATGTTGTTTGACAAGCTCTGAGTTTACAGCATTTGAAGGATAATTCACCCACGAAATGACCATTTGTATCAATTAAGTCTGCCATGTTACTTTGAATTTATGAAGAAAGCTTTGTTTCTGTTGAATGCCTCCATGGAAGACTGCTAACGTACTGATTTATTGACTGATTGGGGAAGTTAAACAAAAAAAAAATGTATCAAAACAACTGTTTACAGCTGTTTCAGTTCAGTTTTAAATGGTAAGGTTCAGCGAAAATGTATGTTTTGGGGAAATACTGAGCATTTTATGGGTGAAGCGTTCCTTTAACAAACAAAAAATGGCCACTGGCTCTTCCTCATTTATATAAACTTGCCACTGAGTACCTCAAACACAACATTAATTTGACAGATGCTCTTGTTCAAAGCTATTTTTAATTAGTATATCATTCAAACTCAAAAGGAACAAGAGCGAAGTGTCTTAAAAAATGGAAGTTTAACCCTCCAGTGTCAATTTCAAGTTTTGACTGTGGCTGTGCTGCCACTTGGCTTGCCACAAAACACATTTCCTTAGCTTGGCTGGATGTGTCACACACAACAAATCATGCAGAAACACTTAAAGCACGTTTACAGCTTATATAGATTTTATTTTTCTTTGAACGGGGGTGTTGATGTAATGTAATATACTTACAGTGTGCCTCAGCTCAGTATTGCCTAGCTCAGCTCATGTCAGATTACCCCAGTGGTGTTGCCTGACATATTAAACCCTGTACTTACACACACACACACACACACACACACACACACACACACACACACACACACACTGCTCATCCTTTAATGTGCAGTTCAGTCAGGTTTATAACCACTGTGCATACAGAGTCTGCCTTCGCCTCTCAGTTCAGCACAGTTAGGTTGCGTTAGACTCAGCTCTGCTCTCAGGCTGCCTGCGCTCGGTGACATCAGCCTTCAAGTATGCAGTCCTTCGTGGCTGAGCCAGCCAAGCTCGGGTGGCCCCATTCATCTCAAGGTGCTGTCTGTCTGTTCCTCACAGCTTTAACACGCTCGCTCTTGTCACCAGCTGTCTCTCCTTCAGTTGAGATGGGTCAAATAAGGGAGATCAAAGGTGAAAACGCTTACATGCCAAAAGTCTTTGGTCGGTTGTGTATCGGTAATCTTTGGGCTCTTAGTTCCAGGATGCTCTCTCCTAAATGCACATTGATTAGAGAGCGGTGTTGCAAGGTCTCTGCAATAATTTCCTGTAGCAGAAGTGATTGGAGGTTATTTTTAGTTTTGTTTACAGGTTCGAGTGCTGCAGCTTTTGTTGGAAAACATGATGATACAGGGGCTTTGTATCATGTATTTATGTTGCTTGTACTAAGTGGCTGTGGTGATACATCAGCGCTGAAGTAACAGAAAGGAATAGCTTTGAAATGTTTGTGATGATGATGTTGTAATTATTGCAACGAACTGGTAAACTCTAAATGATTTTTATACCCATCTGAGGATATTTTCATTTCAACACTGTAATAAATCTCTGAATGAGTTCATTTGTTTGGTTGCTTCTTATGAAGTGCAGCACACAGAGAAGAGATCTCTCTGTGTGGAAATGTCTGTAGTTCTTCATGCTTGTGACGGATTATTCTTGAAGCTCATCCTCTCATCCTCACTGCAGGCCCTGATTACCTATCTCCTAATGTTAGCCGATGAGTTTTACATGTGCAGAATGTACGCAGGGTCTTTTATTTGCATAGGAATGTGAATGCTCCAGCTTCAGCTCTTCCTACCTCTCACTAATGTCTTCCCCATGTGTGTGTTTCTCACTCGCGACCAGACTTTTAACGTTTTGTTTTGTTTTGTGTCCGTCAGAATGAAGAGAAGCGTAACCTGAGTTTGGGCGGACATGTTGGATTTGACAGCCTGCCTGACCAACTGGTCAGTAAATCGGTCACACAGGGATTTTGTTTTAACATTCTCTGTGTAGGTGAGTACCAAACAACAGCGTGTGAGCAGTGTTTGTGACAGAATGTGTTAAATACTGTATACAGTTATCAGCTCACGGAAATGCCATGTCTTAACTGATGAACATTTCTCTACAGTCATTTCCCTCAGGATTTACTTGATTTGTTTTCCTTCAGAGAACATGTTTAACTACAACAATACAGCACAAACATTCTGTTATTTTTCCTGACATGAAAGAAATACAAAACAGTGTTGCTGCAATAAAAACCCATGTCTGAAATCTGATAAATTACTTCCTAAAGACTGAGTAATTTAACTGTCTCTCTGTCTCATCTCTCTCTACTTCCTGCCAACCACAGGGGAGACCGGTATCGGCAAGTCAACGTTAATGAACACACTCTTCAACACCATGTTTGAGAACGAAGAGGCGAGCCATTATCAGAATGGCGTGTACCTGCGGCCGCGAACATACGACCTGCAAGAAAGCAACGTCCACCTCAAACTGACGATCGTTGACACCGTCGGCTTCGGTGATCAGATCAACAAAGAGGACAGGTGAGGATGGTGAAAACTGATATGTTAAAGGTCCAGTGTGTGGGATTTAGGGACCTTTAAGGATCTTTCGGCAGAAGTGGCATGTAATATTCATAACTATGTTTTCATAAGTTTATAATAACCTAAAATTAGAATTGCTGTGTTTACTTTACATTACAATGAGCCATTACAATGGTTGCCTTACATACGGAGCGGGTCCTCTTCCACAGTCTGCCATGTTGTTCTACTGTAGCCCAGAACGGTAAAATCAAACACTGGCTCCAGATGGAACTATTTAAGTTTTTGCGTCAGGCAATATAGTTCTCCTTTGCATTGAAGAATTTTCAGTTCTTACCTTACCACAAGATGCCACTAAATCCCACACACTGGACCTTTAAAGCCTCAGTGTGTAAAAATGTTGAGTAACAGTGACATCAGCGGTCAGATTCTAGATTGCAGCGCTCACTCGCGCTCACTCACTCACCCCTCTCGTCGGGTAAGTGACGGTGGCCTCGTAGGACAAAAAGCCTTGCGCAGACAGAGTTTTTTGAGTTTTTCACGAGTATCTAGGGACGAGGTGAATATTTATTTAGGAATCTAAACCATGTTACGATATGTTACAGCTTACCAGTGAGATATAGGTTATCTGTGAGATATATGTTAGGAGTGTTGTATTTCTAATTGTTTTGGTAACACGAGCATTAGCACAGTAATGCTAAAATAACACGTTATATGTGATAGTCACGGCACAGTGCGGCAAATATAGGTTGGTACGATTATAATATATGCGTTTCCAGAGTGTTCTTCCACAGGACACAGGGAGAGGGAGAGGGAGAGGAGGAAGACCAGGGAGAGGAAGGGGGCGAGGGGGTAACGTTAGAGGTGGTGCAGGAACGGCCAGGTGAAGAGGTGTGTCTCGGCTACACAGAGGGAAGAGGAGGAGGAGAGGGTGGCAGCCTTCGCAGCAGCGCGAGAGGAATCAACAGATGGCTGGCTGTAGGCTAGGCTAACCATTTAGCTGTAGCTCTGGGATAATGTTAGCCAAGGCCAGGATAACGTTAGCACATAAACGTAGCCATCACTTGAACTTAGACGAGAGGGAAAAGTAGTTGCAAACATGAAGCCAAAATGATTTTAAAATATCAGATTGAATTACCTGTCTAGCAGAAAGCAGGCAACCTCCGCATCCCTTGTGAAATCCTTCTCCTTCAGGAGTTCTTTCCACCTGGAATAAGCAACGCCGATATTCACTCGCGTTTTGTCCCGTCCTCCCTGATCTTTTTCTATTATTTGGTGGTGTGGTTTCCCTCTTACAGGGCAAAATATATGTGTGGTCCTCCATTTAAAGGGCGACAGAATCATAAAAGTACAAAGCAGGTTCACGCAGAAGCGCCCCAAGTTGTTCTTCACCTTAACCATCTCCAGTGACGGGAAGTTCTAGGTAAACGCGAAAGGCGAAGTGCGTATATCCCTTTGGCCACTGTATTCAAATATGGCGACGCAAGAGGGCAGCCTCCAGCAGACCGTGCCCTGCCTGTGTATATATAAAGAAATCATTCTAAGCCTATGAGAAAGCTTCCATTTGTATGTGAATTGCATTACACTTTAGTAAATATATATTTATGAAAGCAATAGTTGATATTTGCAATAAACAACCACGTAAATTACACATTGTAACTTTAAGACAGTTTCACAATTAAATGGTTGACACGGACGTGCAAGTCAAGAGACGTATAGATGCAGCATGTTAGTGACTGTATTTTTAGTGTGACACTGCTCCTAACTACACGTTGAACTATAGCTGTTGCAGTGGTGGACAAAGTACCAATATACCAATGTAAAAATGCTCCCTTACAAGTATTTTATACTTAATTAAATGTGCAGAAGTATTATCAGCAAATTGTTCTTGTAGTATCAAAAGTAAAAGTACCACTGTGAGCACTGTATTATTATACTGTATATAACACTGTTAGGTTGTAAATAGTGATGCATCAATGTGTAAGCAGGATTTTACTGTTGCTTTTACAGCTGTCAGATAATTGTAGTGGAGTGAAAGTAAAATATTTTACTTTGAAGTGAAGTTGAATACAAGCATGATGTAACCTAAAATGGAAATACTCATGTTGAGTACCTCGAAATTGACCTTAGGTCGAGTACTTGAGTAAATTTGATAAGTTACGCTCAGCCGCTGAGTCACCGAAAAGCTTCTGAAACAATGGATAAATGTTAAGAATTGACAAAAAAATTGATACAGCGTAGTATCATGGTATTATGATGGCTAATATTGTATAAAAATACGGACTGCAAGTATTGATTTTTTTATAGTATGTATTGTTAATCTTGCAAATACACAGTAAACTTTCGGTAGCCTACTAAAATAATCAAATCAGTTGCTTTCTCGGTCTACTAAATACATTTTGCTGCAATAAAAATGATTAAAGTGAGATGATCAGACTAAAAAATACCTTATTTGATAAAACAGATGTTGAGTTTTCTTTGGGGATGTAATACAGTTGAAAAGCGTACATAAATCACAGTATATCACAATATATGTTATCGCAGTTGTTAGCATAATGCATAATATCATAATATTATATTGTGACTTCAGTATTTTAGTGCCTTAGTCAAATATCCTATCATGGGGCCTCTGCTGATTCCCAACCCTGATATATGTAACGCTGTTCAGCCACATTTAAGCCAGTTTTAAGCCATACTCTGAGATGTGTATTGATCAGCCAATCACCAAAGCCCTACAGTCTATAGTTTAAATCAAGCCCTGCAGAATGTAGATGACACTGTGTGTGAAACAAACTGTGGTATCTCTCACCAACAGTGCCATTTACTGCATCAGGACAGTTTTGATATATTCAGATAAACAGCACTCATCATAATTGTCCTATGAGTCAGATTCCATTTGTCTGGTACGAGAGTGAAACACATGCTCCAGTGTGTTTTCCATTTGAGTCCTGACTGTTGTAACAACAGATTTTCCTGTCAATTCCTATCCAAACCCTCTTTTCTATTTTGCAAGATGACAGCGCCATGGTTTTGCCCAAATTATGTTGCCTAGGGACACAAATGAGAGAAACAGATAATAATCAGTCCAGGTTTCTGCACATTTGGGTTCTTTTTTCTCTCTGTGGGATGGAAATAAGTTGAGGTGGGACAGCAATAAGGAGGAAATAGCTGATTTTTTTTAAACATGCAGCTGTGGAATGGAGTGTTCTTGTTGTGACCTAGCCAGCGAGCAGCACTCTCACGCCCTTTGATAGCAAGTTTCTCTGTAGGCAGTATAAACCAACATGCAGAAGGACAGACCCTGCAGTGGACTGTAAATGCACACAGAGAGAGCCTCAAAAGGTCAGAGTTGGTGCATTCCTTAGAGAAGATTGAAGATAGATGTGAAGGGAGAGGACAGATGACTGTAAACATGGCGCTGGCGGAGGATAAAGAATATATTTGTTGGACTTGTGTCTCACTCTGAGCTGTAAAATGTGGGAACACTTGCTGGTGAGAATTTACCGACATAGCCTGCCCTTAAATTAAGTAATTAGTTACCAGATAAGAGCACACACAGAAACAGATCTGTCTCCTTACACCCCTGGAACTATTAATTTTGGGCCTTTTGCTTGTACTTGGGTCACTTTGAAGCATTGGGGTCCCTGTGACTGATGTGAAGTCGATTCTGGAGGTGTTTCAGATGTATGAAATTGCACAATTTTTCAAAGACATGTTTGCTTGTCAGTCTTGCCGCTGAGAGCTAGAGGACATGTCAAATTAGAGGTGACACCAGCTGAGGCTGCGGTGGTCTTGCGGAGCCCAAATATAGCAACATAACATAAGCAATGCACATCTGCTTGAGAACCACAGCAATGTCTGATCAAAACATTTTTGAGGCAGAAATTGGAGGTGGAATTGTGGAAATGGAACAAATGTATTAAGCATCACAACACCAAATATGTAGCGCTGACGCCAAGTGATGCCGTGAGAACCAAACTATGACTGAGACTTGTTATCTATTGTGACTGATAAACCACAACTTCACAAGACACTTGTATTTGAGGCATGAATGATGGAGTTCATTAAATATGTGGCTGACTCCTAATGATCTTGTTCTCATCTCTCCAAATGAGCTGGAGTAAATGAGTTAAAGCTGCAGACTCATAAACTGTTTCAAACAAACTTGCTGTGACTGCAGCATTATTTTTTCCAAACTGTCTCATGACCTAACATTATCAGGCTTGTGACCCTTTTGGGAATGAAAGACATTAGAAAAAGCCTGCAGAGACAAGCTGTACTGCTGCATTAACAAACATTTTGAAGGATATTTAATATTTTGTGACATTTAACTTAATAATCACAGCAGCGAGAATGGTGCAGAATCAGAGGCACTTCCCTTCTGTCTTAATTATGGTGTTTGTGTTGTTTTGGCTCCTCAGTGCCGCGAGATGTGTATATAACAATAAATCTCAGTAGAGAAACTGAAGATATTCTGTACAAAACATGAGCTACTGTGGTGGCAATGTGTTAATGTCCGTTTAGGATAAACAACTGTGTTTATCTAAGGTGAATCTTAATGGATTTTTGATACGAAATTTGGTGAGTTAGATAAATCAGCTGTAGCATTTGAAAAACAAGCAATTATTTTCCTAAAGTATTGGTTCATATCAGAGTTAAAGTGGAGCACCACCTAAATTACGAATTCCGATATTTTATTTCCATGGCCTAGAAAAGTTCAGTCAATATTTGTGAACATGAGCTCATCTCCCTCAAAGCCTGAAACCAGAGAAGTATGTCTCAAACTTGTGATGTCATCAAGTATATAGTCTGGAGCTGCTTCATAGACAATGAATGGGGAAGTGATTTTGTGGACCCACAATGTTTGTTGCTTTCTTTATACCCAAATGAGCTGTAATCTATGTTAGCGTTCTCAGTTCTGAAACAGAAAATGTACCCATATACTCAGAACATTCCCCTGCGTGCTCTCAGTGACATTTTGAACATCTTTCACCATTCATTGTCTATCCAGCAGTTTGAGTTTTAGCATTCTAGGTTTTGGATTTGGGAGAGAGTTGTTCATGTTTACTGATATTTTTTGGACTGTCTAAGACCATGGGAACAACATGTATGAATTTTGAAAAATGGTCGTAGCTCTTCTTTTAGGACCTTTACACACCTGAAATGTGAGGAATAAACAACATGAAAATGCGAAATACTCGCCCGCATCAAAACTATTTATACCAGCAACAATGCAATTTCACGAGAGTTCTAACGGGTCCGCCATTGTTCTGACGTTGTAACGTGACATCTGTTTTGCACAACATGATGGTTTAATGTCCAGTGCGAACGCTCAGGAAAAATTGACCTTGATCCAGGGAAAGAAATTACTTTTTGCTGCGTAACATTCCTCCTCTATGTGAAAGTACTCATGACAAAACAGCAGTTAAAAAATATATATATATTGATGTAAAAATAAATCTCACGGGAAACAAAACACTTCCCCACTGTGTAAAGGCCTTAAGTCTCCTTTAGCAGTGCAGGTCATACACGATGTGGTGTGGTTGCCAAAATATAGGACTTGAAGGACTGTGTTGAATATCACATACTTTCTGGTGTCGTTTGTGTAGCTACGCATGCAAAACGCTCATGAGCAAATACTACAAACCTTTGATGTTTTCACCACACATTCTTAATTTCTTTGATTTACTGGTGACACTACAGGCTACAAAGGCCATCAGAGCACTGTGAGAAAATACAGGATGTTTTGCAGCCTCTGTGATTTGTTTCAACCAGACTCCCATAAGCCGAGCGCAAATTTCATGCAGCACTAAGCTGTGCAGCTCTAAGCTGAGATCTTGGCACCGAATCAGATCACACAGTTACTGAAAACATAACTGTCTCGGTTCATTTCCCCCGTGACAAGTCCACATTTCCTTTTATATTCATTACCATGAACTGTGCATGAATAAGGAGACAAATATTTATGCTTTTACCCACAGACATAAATCCTTACACTTTCTCTTTGGCTGTCTCTGCAGTTACAAGCCCATCGTCGACTACATTGACACTCAGTTTGAAAACTATCTCCAGGAGGAGCTGAAGATCAAACGCTCGCTGTTTAACTACCACGACACCAGGATCCACATCTGCCTTTATTTCATCGCCCCAACAGGACACTCCCTAAAGTCCCTGGACCTCGTCACGATGAAAAAACTGGACAGCAAGGTACACACAAATCCATACATATGCTGTGGTCTTCCCCCTTTGGCCAAAAGCACACTCAAACACTCCTGGTGCATTTCCCATTGTCTGTGATAACTATCAGTGTTGTTGAAATCCGACCTTCCTTTCACTGTGAACGGTGCACGTTTCACTGAAGCATTGAGATCCCTGATGGTTGTTTGGGTGTGGACTCTCTGTGTCCCAAAAGAATAAGAAAGCAGAAAGAAAAATGTGGCAGTGAATGTGCAAGCTTCCATTTTGTCATAGAGGATTTCAGGAAAAGTACAAGACCTGCTTTTTGAGATTTCACACTTAAAAAACAAACATTTGCATGTTTTTTGCAAGGGAAAATGTTTGATTTCAATATGTTTTAGAATATAAGATTGTTGAAAAAGGGTCCTTTTGAGGCAGGGATATACAGTGATGTAGAAAAAACCTTTAAATAAATCCTCATCATGCTCATTGTAGTGATACTAGTCATAATGATAGTTCCTGTTTGACATATTTGCAGTTTACAGGTCCGCTGTAAAGCAGTCAATAGTCCCATTGACTTGTGGCTCTATCATTGCTCTTGTGCGAGTATTACTACACAGATTATTGGTCAGTGGATCTGTGCTTTGCCATACATCCAATGAGTTCAGCTCAGCAGAGACACAATCACTGGCTTGGCCTCAATTAGACAACTGGTGGAAAAAAAAATCTCATCACGACAGCTCTTGGAGCGTGAAAGAAGGGGAGGAGGGAGAGAGTTATAGTGGGGGAGGGTCAGAGAGGGCAAGTAAGTGAGTTTTCACATCCAAGTTGGAGCCATGTTGTATTTGTTAAGATAATATTATTTAAATTTTGGGAAATCTTTTTCATTGTCAGCAGTTCTCTTCTCTTTTTTTGTTGAAGGTTGAGCCTTTGTAGCTTGTTTTAGGCATTGATGTTAAACAAAGAATATCTTTACACACATAAGTTATAAATACAATTTCTTTGTGCTTGAATAAAATGAACCTGTTGACATTTTGATAGGATGTTTTGGAAAAGGGCTCAGTGATAAACACAGCTCAAACCATTCAGTGGTTGTTGATCCTAAATCTTGGTTTCAGTGTGTGGGAAGTGTGGAATTTCAGGAAGGTAAAAGATCCTCAAAACACTTCAGAGCATGTGTTTACAAAGCCCAGAAGAGACGAAATGACAGAGAAAGAGGTCATTCAAATGCGAAAAATGAAAAATAGTGTGCTATCAACTCTGTAAGCTTATACCGATGTCTTGGATATCAACCACTTAAACTGAGAAAGATGCATGAGCCTAGATGATAACAGGCCATTAGTGCATTTGCCTGTGTGATTTTAGTGCTGTGCTTGTTTACTTCCTGTCACAGTGCCTTAAGGTTCTTTGATAGAGCTTTGTCACATCAGTCACATTGATTTATAGCACCATGATGTATAACTACTGATAGCACTGCTGTATGGATGACAGAGTGGCAGCTTCAGCCTAGCTTGTGTCTGGTGATGCAGTGATAATGACTCCAGAGCAAAGCAGATGGTCAGCTTGTGACCAAACCTGCTGGCTTACCTCTGCCAACTATCAACGCACGGCTGTGCATCCCTGCCAAATGTCTCCCGGTGCTCTTCAGAACAATGACTGGATACTTCAGCCAACTGCCTTTCTCAAGGGACATTTAATAGTTTTGTGAGGAGCTTTGACGTCGTAACTCATGACACAGTCGATCTTAATCAAGCTTTTGTGGGTCTTGGTGTTTAAAGTCGCATAACATGAATGTTTTAAGTATTTTATAGATGATATTTTGTGATGTATTCTTGTACAACAGTCAAACTTAGCTCCTCCTTCCCTCACTGCTTATAGTGCACTGCAAGCTACAATTGCAGAGTCATGAAAAGCTAATACTATAGCAAACTAACTAAGCTAACTGCAGGCATCTACCTGTCCAACAGCAAACAGGCCAACTCTGCACAGCTTTCCAACCCCATCCTTTCCATCAGTGCTGGTGCTTTTGTTTTTGTTCTTTTTATCAATGCTGTGTCCGTGATTTTCGTAGTTTCCTCCTGGATGCATGCCAGGTTGCTGCGTTTTTATAAATTTCCAGACTCATCTATTCGCTGCATGGCTGAGGGCTACACCACTGCCCAAATGTTGCAGGCCAGAAGCATCCTGAAGGCAGCAAAATAAGAAGAAAATACAGGTAGAGAGCAGGGTCTGTTCAGATAAATACACCGCCACACACTTGTAGTGGGATGATAAGTGATGAGTGAGAGGGATTACTTTTGTTTGACTATCATTTTTTGGGGGGGAAATCCTGCGTAAGAAACCTTAAACCCATCCTTACTATTTACCAATTGTGTTTCTAAGGCCAAATTAAACGTCAACAGCAACGACAGGGGTACTTCTATTTTTTAATTATTGCTATGAGGAAACCAACATGCTGTTCTGACATGAGACGAAACCCACACAAATGACAGAATGGACATACCACAGAAAGGGCCAAGATCCATATACAGCACTTTCCTTGCTGTGAGGTGACAGCGCTGACCACTGAGCCTCTGTGCTGTCTTTACCAGCCAACAGAGTGATCAAAACCTGGCACTCCACATTCACCAACTGTCTTCTGATACCATCCAAATCATCACAGCCAACTCTCTGTACCCTCTGCTTTGAAGCAAGACATGGTAGCTTACCTGAGCTAAATATATCATCCGGAATATGAACCACAGCAAAGCAGTTAACATGAACTCAATGTGTTTGCTATCGTTTAACAGCTTACCTGCTATACTCTGCCCGAATATGAGTGAAAGCAAAGCGGCTTACCTCAGTTAAATCTTCCCATCCATTCATATAAATCAAACCCTCTTTCTTGTGAACCTCCAGTATAGCTGTGAGGGACAAATTGGTTATGCACAGGCCTTTTTGTCATCTGCAAGGTGCCACACAGTGTTGAAAGTGTAAAATAAGAGCAATGTTGGCAGCAGGCACTTTTATCCAAGATGATTTACAACCTTGTGAGTGCAACAGTGGGCTCATTTTGAGTCTGAGTGGGTGGCCACGGTGAACACCGCTCTGACCTCAGTGGCTCTGTCCCACCAATCTTTCCACCATGTGAAATATAGCTGAAAGCAAGCCAGTGTTGAGTGACCACAGTGTGGATTTGACGCTGTTTTGTTTTACAGGCCTGATGGGGTTGTTTATGCAGTGGTCTCTTTCTAGATGAAATAATAATGTGTTGCAGGCAATATCTGCAGCAGCTACTCACCACATACTCAGCCTTTGCACATTTCTATAAGCTCTAGAGATGACTGACCACAGAAAGAATGTACTTTGCTTTTACAGGTCTAGACAAGTCTTGTTTCTGAGTCTTATCAAGTCACAGATGAACTAGGTCCTCGATTAATGATCGTTTTTATTGTTGATTCATCGTACAGGTTATTTTTGAGTGAACTTATCCACTGTTAGTATCATGAAATGTCAAAAATACCAAACAAATGCCCTTTCATATGTTCCCCGACCCCAAAATGATAGCTTCAGATTTTTGTTTTATCAACCCAACAGTCAAAACCTGAAACTATGCTTTTATAAACCTGTAAAAACCATGAACTCTCCACATTTAGGAAGCTGGGACTGGTGGTTGTTCATTCATCTGTGACGATTAATTAATCAACTTATCGTTTCAGCACGACAATCTAAACACTGCCACATTCTGGTTACAATTAGTATGTCACTGCCATAAGAGGCATTTCAAGAGTTTGTCCATCTTCATCAGAGCAGAATTAAGGTCCACGGTCAAATTTTTTTAATGTCAGTGCTGAGTTATGGAGTATCAACAGTGTGTGAATATGAACTTTTATCTGGAAACCAAAGATAAATGAACAGAGCTGTCCTGTCTGCCAGATGACCCTGTCACTGGAAAAACAAGGGAAGCAGACCAGAAACAACTGTTCCCTTCAGTCTGTGGAGTTTGCTGTCAAGGCGAGACAATGGTGTTTTTCTTGTAACTGTCGTACGACTCACCCCTCCCTGCAGAGGATGGCTGAAGGCCCACCACAGTGAGTGTGGTTTGTGGTGGATGAAGGCAGGAAGAGAGATAAAGAGTGTGAAGGAGGTGTCCTTTTGTTGAAAATGTTTTTGTCTTGAATAGTAGGAAATCATTACTGGTATATTATCTAATATTAGGATGTAGAGCAGTGAGTTTGTGGAGGTCACATGACAAACAAGCATTGATATTTCCTGCTAACCTTTTAAAATGTCTTATAATTTGCATTATAGGCAGTCAAATGTGCATGTGTTCTATCATTAGTTCTAATTTACTAACAGATTTGTGTGATGTAGTGTTTTCAGATTGTTCCTTTTGGTTGGACTGTTTTGCCTGTTTGCATTAAATTAACTGTGAGTTGATGGGGAGGCTCGGAGTTGAGATGTGAGATATTGTTTGAGGTGAAAGAGACACATGGGAAGTTAGTTTTTGGCCTTTAAAATCCTTAGCAAATGATTGCTGCAGTTTGTGTCAAAATTTGTAGTCCTTCTCAGAGTCATAACTCAGTCAGTCTATCTCAGATGTCCATTGCGTATAAACATCCCTAAACCTGCTTAGAAGTCATAGAAAAGAGATGCTCCTTGTGACTCCAGAACTCCAAAGTTGCCTGAGAATCATCACATTTTTTAGCGTGCTTCAGTTTCAAAGTAATCCCGTGATAGTTGTCTGTTGTTGTCTGTACACCCATTGCAAACAGGAACTCCCATCAGCCTATTTAGTAACTTTCTAAAAGTTATTTGCCGAAATGTAAACAAATGTAGGCTAAAAAAAGGGTTGTTGCCCACAACTAACTCACTGAGTCCATGCAACACTTTACTTCCTGTTTACCAAATTATGGGGACTGAGCAGCTGATTATCCCCTAAATTGAAGTAAGACGAAAAATAGTAATAGGAGTAGGGCTTGGTATTCTTTAGCAATTATTATTCCAGTACTTTATCTGATACCCTTTTTCCTACGTTATTCAACCCATCATGTAAGTGTAAGCCTTCAGCTGAGTAAAATGCCATCAGACCCCACAGGCGTATAGTAGAGCCATGCTTTCAAATGTTTTGGTGGCATCTCTGCATGCTGAACTGCCAACTTTGTTTAATACACTGCGCTTGACTTCACCACAGACTGTATGGGTTGTAGCTGTTGCGGTAGTGGGCCAATCACACGTCCCATTAAAACAAAGAATACTTACAGTGATTGGCTGTGAGAAAAACCATCAAATAGTTTTTCTCTTGTCTAGATGGCGGCACAGGAAGGATTCAATACCGACATTGATTGGAGAGGTTTTGATATTACTTGGTACTGGATTAATTTGGTTGATACTCTAAAGGTATTGAGTGCCAATACCCATTCCTAAATAGAATTCAATAATATTAACTTTTTGCAAGTTCAATCCATCCACTTTCATCCGCTTATTCGGGACTGGGTCGCGGGGGCAACAACCAAGCAAAGCACCCCAGATGTCCCTCTCCCCAACAACGCTTTCCAGCTCCTCCTGGGGGACCCCAAGGTATTCCCAGGCCAGATGAGATATGTAGTCCCTCCAGTGTGTTCTGCCCCGAGGCCTCCTACCACTGGGACATGCCTGAAACACCTCTAATAGGAGACACCCAGGAGGCATCCTGATCAGATGATGCCCGAACCACCTCAACTGACCCCTTTCGATGCGAAGGAGCAGCGGCTCTACTCCGAGCTCCCTCTGGATGCCTTAGCTCCTTCCTCTATCTCTAAGGCTGAGCCCAGCCACCCAGCTCATGACCATAGGTGAGGGTAGGGCCGTAGATGGACCAGTAAATCAAAAGCATTGCCTTCGGCTAAGCTCCTTCTTCACCATGACGGTCTGGCACAGCGCCCACATCATTGCAGAAGCCACATCAAACTGCCGATCCATCTCACGCTCCATTCTACCCTCACTCATGAACAAGACCCTGAGATACTTTTCCCGTGTTGCACTATAAATATGTATACTCTCCACTATCCATTCATGTACAGAGATATTTGACCTGCGTAAGATCAAACCAAAAAAACGCAAGAAATACCACGCTTTGTGAATTCTTTTTTCTTCCCTGGTTATCTTGCATGCAAATTGCTTTGATGTGGTTACTTAAGCCCTCTGGTGCTCCTAGTCGCTCAGAACAAACACTGAGAACTATTTCGGAATACTCTTTGGCCAGCTGGGAAAACCCGGTTGTGGGAAGTGAACAAATTTCCCTGTCCCCTCCCTCCTCACGGACCATGTCAAGACTACTCACACAAGGCTGTTGTCAGCACTGGAAAGCGATTACTGTACTTGATTTGTTAAATAAGGGTTAAAACACGATACTGGCTGCCCTGCTGTAAATTAATGATCCAATAAAGTATGATGAGCCTGTAATTTGACTCTTAACAAGTGCTGGCTCTTGCTCTGAGGCACACTATGGAATTGATGAGTGAATCTGTGGGGATCCTCCTCGTCCTCCTGGTTAGTGATTTGGGAAATGCAGCCATGCAGAGGAATGCAGACAAACTGTGTTTATTTCTGCACATCTGCTGCTGATTGGAGATGGAACCTAGTTTGTTTTCATAATCGCTGTTTGTTTTATGTATCTTACGGGGTTCTGACTGAGCTTATTCACTGTATGGTGCTGCTGCATATGGTCTTGTGTGCCTTCTCAGCCGTGTTTAGCGATCTACTTAGCTTGGTTTCTGTTTTTAATTAGGTCTTCAGTATGTTTAATTTAGCTTCGTTCACAGTGTTTGTTCATGACCTGCTGACAAAAGGAAGTTAATTGCTGTAATCTGTAATTCACTGAAAACACAGGCTTGACTCTCTGTGCATCTGCTTTCATCATTTTGAGCTTGACAGGTACATTTTGTCCTGTCATGAAGATGCATGTCTTACCAGCCTCAGAAAAAACCATTACATAATGAAATCCACGTATACACTTTAACAGAAAGCAGCTTTCAGTACAGGACTGCATATATATTTGTGGCAGCCTCAACCATAAAAATAAAGACACTGCTCTACACATTTAATAACGTTGCTTATTAAACCCCCACCCTCTCTTTTTCTCATCCTCTCCTCAGGTCAACATAATTCCCATCATTGCCAAAGCAGACACAATCTCCAAGAGCGAGCTCCATAAATTCAAAATAAAGATTATGAGTGAGCTGGTGAGCAACGGTGTCCAGATATATCAGTTCCCAACAGACGATGAAGCCGTCAGCGAGATCAACGCCTCCATGAATGTAAGTTATGCCACTTACAAATTCTCATATAATCAGTCTTTCTATCTTTTTACCTTTACAAAAAAAAAAATGCCAAATGTGTTTCTGTACAAGCAAAATCTGGATTTATGGCACCTCTCAGCATTGTTGGATTAAGAAGGGTTTTTTGTCTTGAAGATATGTGTGCCTACTGACTTGTAACATCATGTCTTGTATCAGATGTGTATCACACGTGTTGCACATCTGTGGCAGCACATGTCAGCACCATTGTATTGCTTTTAACACATGCTTTTTCTCTTATCTTGACACTTGGCAATCCCACAAATCTGTGAGTGTATACAGGGAAAAGCTGTAGAAGTACATGCAAATACCAGCTGAGCCTCAGTATGTGCCTGGACATACAGTATGTGAAAACATTATATATGGTTTTACACAAAACTGTATGAATGCTGGCTCTGTTTGATCGCACCAGTTCCCCATTCTTCAGTTCTTTCCATAATAAAAAGATTTTATGAACACGATGGCAGCATATGCTTCCCTGCAACTGGCTTTATGTCCATTTGTACATTTTCTGTTGTCAAAATATACCACTTTACTTACTGAAAGGTATATGCATGCAGCGATACAACTGAACATACACTTTTGACTTTTGCTCAGGCGGCAAACACAAATACATTTTTAGCTTTTTTCTGTTTTGATTTTATAATTGAGATGATGTATAATCACACCGTGCTCAAAAACACACCCACACATGTACAAATGAACAAACAGTAAATTCACTCCTGGATAAACAGGACTGCATTTGGTTTTTCCCAGACACAGTCCTTGTACAGTATCCCCATCTATTCATAGTCGCTTACATCAGCGCCCACACTCACCAGCTTGTTCCTCTGAGCTGCAACCAGCCAGCTGGTTTCAACTCACCACCTAATATTTGAGGTTGCGTATCAGGCATGTTTTCCCCATGATGCCTCACTGTCAATCCTAACGAGGCGTAGTAGTTCTGAGGGCAGTAAGAAAGTGTGTGTGTGTGTGTGTGTGTGTGTGTGTGTGTGTGTGTGTGTGTGTGTGTGTGTGTGTTTTATCACTTCAACAAAATAGGCCTTTCAGACCCAACTGAGCCACATGTTAAACTTAAAACACAGCTCTGGAGCAGCTCATGTGTCAGCGTGGTTACACTTCTCTGTGGTGTGGTCTGGTTGTGAAAGATAAGAGCGCCAACAGCCACAGTGAAACAAGTTTTATTTGAAAGTAAACACTCAATTTTCATTTATTCTTTTTGTTGTGTTATTTGTACATAACATGTTTGTGTCTAGTGAAATTTAACTTGTGAAGTGGCTGCTGTGCTGTAAAGAATATCCACATGAAGAAACGCTTTAACTCTGAAGACAGAGGGGGCTGGGACTCGGCCCCTGTTCGTGGCTCCAGTTACATTTGTGGCCTCTTGACCTTTTTAACACAATAACATCTTTTCCTGCACAGGCCCATCTGCCCTTTGCCGTGGTTGGGAGCGTGGAAGAGGTCAAAGTGGGGAACAAAACAGTGAGGGCCAGACAGTACCCCTGGGGTGTGGTGCAAGGTGAGAACCATTCACAAGCAAGCTAAACAGGGTGTGTGTTTGTGTGTGTTTCTCAAGCAAATACCAAAGTGAGTACATGAAGAGGTCTGCAGATGTTTTAACTGTGGTGCTGGATAATAACGATGGAAAAAAAGAAGCTTCAGTTTAATATTACACAAAGAAAAATAGCTCCATTAAAACTGGTTAATAATTCCATTGTTACTCAATCACTTCCTGTTCGTCACTAGTAAATGTTTTGCTGATGTCTGTCCAGCCTCTCTCATGACTTCCCGTGCCTCTAATGAAGCAACAGAAAGGCCTTGAACAGGCGTTGCCTTTGTCATTGTCCTTACAGAGATGATATTTGAGAGCTAAACACCTTAGGAAAATACAAAGCCAAGTAATTTATAGTTATAAATTGTTACGCTTCATTTTTGCCCTGTGCACACCTGATGATGCTGGTTAGTTTGCATATCCACTCGCTGTTGGCTGATTGTTAGGTTGCTAGGTTACAGGTATTAAATAGGTCATTCAGGTGGAGTGTGAGTTGTATTGAAGGATATTGGCACCCTCACGAGTTTCTCTCAACCAGTCAAGTTACGATGTCAGTATTTGAGCTGTGGTACAGTCGTTATTATGCCATAACAGGAGTGTGCACACATGATGATTCAGGGTTTTTTTGGATTGTGAATGCGTCTGACAGTGGTCGTGTGTGTCATTTTTGAGGAAGATACACGCCTCAGTCTCTTTTCCGGTCCCTGAGGCCTTGCTCTTTTCACTCTGCCACTGTTTGGGTACACATGTAGCCGTTTTGTCATGTTAAAGGCCACCGCAAAGCAGAAGTTGCAGATTGGACGCGGGCAATTCAAACCTATAGCTGCAACAATTGGTTGATTATTGGATTAATTCATCAAAAGAAACTTAATCTGCAACTATTTTGTTAATTATTTTATCATGTTTAAGCAAAACTACCAAACATTTACTGGGTGTTCCTTCTCAAATGTGTTCAATTGCTGGTTTCTTTGTCACATGTGATAGTAAATGAAATACAGTTGTTTAGTCAGACAATTCAAATTTGAAGACATCGTCTTGGGCTGTGGGAGCTTTTTATTGGTGCTTTTTTATTGGAAATAATCATTATTTGCAGCCCTAATAACAACCTCTAACAACAACATGCACTGGTAAAGATTTACCAAACACCACTTAAACTGTACATGGAAGTGCACATGCAGGAGAAATGAGGAAACATACAGTTAACTATATAATTAACTTCCACCTTTCTACTTTGCAAATAAATTCTTCACACTGCCTTTTCATAGAAGCAAAATTAAATCACATGATTCATTACTAATTAAAATATAAGTGTAGGATCTATTTTACACCACATGATGGTTGTCTTGAGGATGTTGTGCTCTTAAAGAGAAACGATATAATCCAGCAGCTGAGAAAGCAAAGCGTCTATCAGTATCCACAGTGAAAGATGTTTTCTTGCTCATGGCAAAGTAGTGAGTGCGTCCCACAGTTTGCCTGTTTATTTATACCCTCCCTCTCAATGCGGAGTGCCCTCCACAGCTGCGAGTGCGACTTTATGCAGAGTGACACTGCGAAATGAAGGGCGAGTGGGTAGAGATTGTTTTGGGAAATTGCCAGCGTGCGTCTGTGTGCGCGCTTGTGATGTGTACAGCATTATATGTTGTTCTTAATATACATGGACAGTATGCATTTGTGTGTGCGCCTGGCGTGCATATGTGCCTGTATGTTTGCATGCATGTGTCACCCATGATGGAGACATCACCAGGGATCTTTGTTTCCCACAGCTCATTCCTCTGTGCTTCTCAACGAGAGTAAACATTTTAATTTAATAATGTCACACAGAGTTGTGCTGTGAGAATATTACCGCTAAGATGGGAGTTAAGACTCTCAGAGAAGCCCTCCCCCTCCAGCTCTCTTTCTCTCTTCCTTCCTTTCCTCGGTTTACTGCTCTTACATCCTCACCCTGTCTTCCTTTCCTCTCTCCATTATCCACTGACCGCTCTCATTCCCCAACCCTCAGAGGACACCCTATGGTTATTTATACAGCCTGCTGTTTGTCTCCAGGGGGACAGATTCCTTAGGACTCCCATCAGTCACTGTGAAGCTATAGTCCTGTCCATTAACATACAGAATAGGGCCATCTGCTTTTATGTAAGCCCATTTAATTGGGATTTGTCTCCATTGTCATAGCAGCAATGAACAAATACGGGTCTGCGGCCAAAAACTGCAGTTCCTTCAACAGCCACTTGAGGCTGGCTCCAAAAGCGAGTCAATCCTTATAGACCCAGTCTGGTACAAAAAAAGGAGTCACCATTTCCCCGTTCATGACAGCTGTTCGGGGCTGAATTTTTAAATAACCCCTTTTAAATTAGTCCAAATATGGTTACTTTGGGTCACTTCTTGCTCCAAAAATCCAAGATGGCGATGGCCAAAATGCCAAACTCAAGAAAAGTTGAAAGCAATTGTTGTCATATTCCATCATTTCGGCTGTAAGAAGTCATGCTGCTCTGTTTCCATGAGCATCATAAGATTTCAATTTATAGATTATTGTATTATTTCTAGAGCAGAAACTGTCATTGCCATTTGTTCCTCTGTCATTGTCTGCTTCTAATGATCTCCTCAACCTTGCCCATTTCTGTCTGACAACAAAATTCTGGTCTGATCGGATGTACTACAAGAAAACTACTTAGCTTTTAGCCAGGCCTGCCAACAAACCTGATGGCTCACCATTCATACAACACACTTTGTCACAGTATCTGAGGACAGGGGCAGAAGAGGACAGAAGTCTCAGTGTTTTACTCCACTTGGCCGACTGAAAGGAAAGCCTGTGTGTCAGTGGAAACAGTTTGCAGATGCCAGATGTCATATAGATGGGTTATGGTAACCTCTCGAAGAGCCATGGGAACTTTCCATGGACTTGAAGGGAGACAGAGGAAGGACTGTCTGCTGATAAAAAGAGTAATTGAAGGGGGCTCGGCTCACTGTGTGTGTGTCTGTGTGTGTATGTGTGTTTGTGTTTATCTTCCCTTAGGATCTTGATGCTCTGTTATCTCTGAACTCCAGACATCTGTGACATGTAGCAGACCCCTCGTATTTCTTCTCTGCGGGCTACTGTGTGTTAGTTTAACAGTGCACACATATTGTCGTGGGCGTTTGTATGTGAACGTAGATGTTATCAATCACTTACTTGCATTTGGTTCAGTCCCTTTATTCTTTTGATTTCAGTATTTCATTTTAGGTTGTGGTTGAGAAAAGATAGCACAAGATTAAAAACATTTTACTTATATCAATATCACAGTGATTACGTTGATAGTGAATGTTGGCCCTGGAGTTTTGCGTCAGAATAACCCAACAAAACCTACCTGGAGATTCACCGCTACCTTCATAGTAATAATAAATATCTTAAAATACATGTGCAAATTAAGATGATGAGCTTCTTTCTGGCCCAAAATGTTATCGTATTCGGTTTGTAGCCATGCTAGCAGTGTGACTCAATGGATGGCAGTGTCAATTGGGTGGTGAGTCGACCCACTTTGGTAAAAAACTGAACCATCTTAGACATCCATGGTCTCCAGAGGATAAAGGGTGACTTGGCGAACATCCGACTTTTCCTGCAATGCCATCAACATGTTGATTTTTTTTCGGTCTTATGTTTGGCTATTGGCTGGAATCCCATGATATTAGGTACAGATGTTCATAGTACCAAGAACATTAATCCTAATGACTCCCATGACTCCCTGTCTTTTTCTCTAGAGCCACCAGCAGTCACGTACACAGTGAATTATCTCAACATCTACTGAATAGACTGGCACAGAATCTTGTACAGACATTAATTGGTCCTTTGCAGACATATCCTAATGGCTTTGGAGATCCTTTGACTTTTCATCTAGCACTACCATAGGTCCACATCTGCTGTTTTATGTGAAATATCTTTGGATGGATTGCCATAAAATTTGGTACAAACCTTCATGCCTTACAGAGCCACTATTTTAGCCCTTCTTTGTGTCATATTTTTTTGCGACTGTCACTAATATCTTGCACAAAACTATCAGCTATGGCCACATTATTTACAGTGTAGCTTTACTGTGGCTGCTATCATATAAATAATTCAGCTTGTCTACCACTCACACTGTGATAAAGCCTTACCAAAACAAATGATCAGCCTGGAACACATTGATGATTTTGATCTATTTTCACATTTCACATTCGTCTATTTCCCCTAACTTTTGGTAACAGCAGATTTATTGTCAGCCATGTCTCTATTTGATTGTTTCTGTCCTCATGCTTGCGTGTATATGTGTCTGCAGAGCCTCATGCTCAGATATCTTAAGGGCTCAATGCTACAGTCAGTCAGAGCATTGGCCCTCATTCAGCCCTCAGCGGGGGGCCGGTACAGAGAGACTATTAGATGCCAAATGAACAGATAATTTCAGTAGCCTGGATGCAGCCCCGGAGAACAGCTCATGTCTGTTTTTAACTTGTACATTCCCACTAATGACGTGCGGCCAGTTAGCAAATATATGTAAAAATAAGAGTGCGTGACTCAGCTGCATCACTGCTATTGTTTTACAACCTTTTCAGATTTATTTTGGGTCTAAAAGCGTTACAGTAGACACTGATGAGTTAGTCCTAATTGCTTGTTTTTTTGTCTTTGTCGAATGTATCTTATTTCTTATTTGTTTGGGTTGCATTTTTCTTAAGGAGAGGCTGAATGCCATGCTAATTGGACATTTTCAATGTCATTATTGCTGCCGTTACATCCTCAGAGCTCACAGCTTGTGGTGGTATTCAAACACAGCATACATCCCATTCTCCGTCACTGCTACCCCGGGGTACATGGCATACACTCCTGCCCCTGAAATGCCACGTGCCTCCGCTCTGCACGTGCCCTCAGCCACCACACACACCAGATCTGAGTCAACAGAAAAAAAGCTTTTATAACATTCTTCCAAAGGTTTTCTAACAGGTTGATCACATTAACTTGCTGAAAGGGGGAAAGTTATTTTTCCTCTGATGACACGTCCATTTTAACGAGTCACTCACTCTAGTTTTTCCAAGTTTATCCAGCTGATGTATCCAGTTATACACTAGACCACAGCTGCTTTACGTAGTGCTCCAGGTTTTTAGTACTTAGCAGAAATTTGGCACCTCAGTGTGAAAGATTGGAGGAGATTGAGCATATCAAGTAATTAGCAGTTTTCCAAGTTTCCACATAGACTGTGAAGTTATCAAGTCTGCAAATGGGGGGAAAATACTGTCAAGAAGGGAAAACTTTATTTTCAAAGGGAGGAGTATTTTTTGTTGAGAACATATCAGAATCAGAGACTTCGATCCTTTTTTGGTTCAGTCAACATTATCAGACCTGCCGGAGGCACTGTCACTGCTGCTAGCTACACTATTTAAGAGGCTCATTGTTTTTCAATCAGCTAACATCCAATTTTGCAAAATTCCTCATTTGTTTCTATACCTGCCAACCTTGAGATCTCAAAAATAGGAAGAATTTTGGGGTTCGGGTCTGGGGGCCCTTCCCCATAAAAGTTTGAGTGTCAAACACTTTTCTGCCTGCATTCTGGTGACTTTTAAAGAATGAAAAGAATGAATGAATGAAAAGAAATGGGTATTCTTCTCTCCAGGATGTCTGAAATTTGATTGAGTATGTATTTCCTTAGTACTCTCCATTTCTTTCTCTGTCTCACTCACTGAAGAGGATGAGATATGAGCAGCTTTCTTCCGATCAGGGCCAGGAAACAACATTTGGTGTGGCTATATTGTTGTCCAGGTGGAAACAGTAGACTTTTAGAGTCGTACGGCTTATACACATTGTACAATGCCAGGAATGAAAAGGGAAAAAAAAGTTGTGAGCATTTGTCATAAATCAGGATATATACACAAGAATTGTTGACCTGGGAGGAAACCACAAGAGGGAATTAAAAGACGTGAGTCTCCTGGAAAAACCAAGAGGGTTTACAAGTATGTTGGTCAATCTATCTACCAATTTCCTGCCACTTATCAAAGTCAAGGTCATGTTAATCTTAGTAAATGTATCATTAGGAATAATCGAAGTATTGAGAAAATATGATACAACCATAAATACTTCTCGGCGTTATTGTCTCTGTTGATTTTCCATCATACATTTATACTTTAGCTGGTATGATCTTGGCATAACTTTCTGAACCCTGCAGAAACTCTGTAGCTGACTATTAGCTGCATATTGCAATATTATTACCCACTTGTTTAATCCAGTCTCTACATTTAGGCACCCGTGCACACTTGCTCTTCCCACGTTGACTTTTGTTGTGGCCTCTAACACAAAAAAAAATCCAGAACGATGGAGTAAATGAACTGTGGGTTAAAAAGCTCCATCAGAGTGGCAATGACGCCTAGGGTAGCCTCCCCTCAGCTGTCAGTCTGTCAGACAGGAAACTCTTCCTGCTCTTTCCCCACCATGAAATCGTTTAACTGCCGGAGTCACTCAGACATAAACCTTAAGTGAAGTTGTTAAAGTTGCTCCAGTAAAATGAATGAACTTGAAACGTGCAGGATAGCTCCAAGTTATCAACTCCTCTTTGCTGGCAAAATGTGATAGATTTGGTCAGATTAAATGGCTGCCAAATGTGATTTATCCAGTTGTATTTAGTGCAGACAAGTTCACATTCCTGTAGAGACGTGGTATGATTTCCTGCTTTTAAGAGAGAAATGTAGAGAAAGGGAGGGAGGTAGGGTGACAGATGGGGTGTTAAAATAAGTTAGAAGCAGTGAAAAAGACAGCCAGACACAGAATGAAAGCGAAAAGCAAAGACTCAGAACTGTAACTGCACATTTGTAGCTCTGATGCTAACTGTCAAAAACATTTTTTCAAACAGTGTGGCAGAATATCACCTGAACCGCTCTCCTGATTCTGCTGTTTTTTTTCCTTTAGTCGAAAATGAGAGCCACTGCGACTTTGTAAAACTGAGAGAGATGCTGATCAGGGTCAACATGGAGGATCTGAGGGAGCAGACCCACGCCCGCCACTACGAGCTGTACCGACGGTGTAAGCTGGAGGAGATGGGATTCAAAGATACAGATCCTGACAGCCAGCCCTTCAGGTAACGAGAGAGGAGAGTGAAAACACACCCAAAATCCAAAACCACAGAGATACTCAAGTGTCAACAACAGGGAGAGTCTCTAATACCTAATCTATTCCTGTCTTCCTTTCACTCCAGTCTTCAAGAGACATACGAGGCCAAGAGGAAAGAGTTCTTGGGGGACCTGCAGCGTAAAGAGGAAGAGATGCGCCAAATGTTTGTCAACAAAGTAAAAGAGACAGAAGCAGAGCTGAAAGAAAAGGAGAGAGAGGTCAGTCTCAAGGGACATTATGGTTGTAGAGGCAGTATATTTGATTTTAAATGGTCGCTAATGTCTCCACATCAGCTTTAGAGTTGCTGTTTTCTTTCACTAATCTTTTTATTTATTTTATTACCAGATTTCTGGACAGTATACAATGATATATTAAAGATATCAGAGTGAGCTTGTCTCTGGTTGGTATACAAAACCTACAACATTGAGAACATGAACTGAGCCCATACTGTTCTTACCCTAATCTCCCATTTCCATATCACCCACCCTTCATTTTTCAGCTCCTGATGTTGCTGCTTGATATGAAATAATGGATGTGGTTGAGTCGAGGAACTGTGCTCAGATATTATCCATTTGTTTAGAAGAAGAAGAAGAAGAAGAAGATATACTTTTTGTAGTCAGTTTGAGTGAGAGTGAGAGTTAACTCAACTCTTACCAAGTACCCATTCAAATCTCTTGTCTCTCTTCTATCCTCCTCCTGTCATCCCCGTTCCTGCCTGTCCATCACCACCCTCTCCTCCTCCCACCCAGCTGCACGACAAGTTTGAGCATCTGAAGCGGGTGCACCAGGAGGAGAAGAGGAAGGTGGAGGAGAAGCGGAGAGACCTGGAGGAAGAGATGAACGCCTTCAACAGGAAGAAGGTGGCAGCTGAAACGCTCTCCTTATCTCAGCCCCTCAAGAAGGACAAGGACAAGAAAAAGTAAGACCGATCGCTCCTGTCAATCACTCACTTGCCCCATTCCTCTTTCCATAGCAGGAAGCTGCTTGTTTCCCACCACCCTGCTCTTTTCCTTAACTAATCCTGTTGTCTTTTCATTCTGTGCCTTAAATCCTGAATTTCCTTTTTGTACCCTAGCCTCTCTTGTCCCTCCTCTTTTTGCTCTCTAACCCCCTGTTACAAGCTTTTAAGCAGAAGCTGTGCATCCTGCCAACTCCTGTGGCAAAGTGTCACGTTAATGACCCTTTTAACTCAATGTGCCGTGTTGTTGTCGACCTGTCTCCAAACACACAAGCATCTCAGCTATTAGAAAGGTCTGGCATGTGTTAAGGAAACTTCCTCCCTTTTTTTTTTGTCCTGTCCAAGCTTAACATTTCCTGTCCTTTCACTCTTTCCTTTTGCCTCGCTCTAATTATTCAGGATATTCAGGGAGGAGGCAGTGAAGCAATTGAAAGCTCGGCTTATAAATAGGTGACGCAGAATACAGCTTGCAGAGGGCAAAGCTGATTTCAGAAGGGGTATGCTGACTGTGCATATGCGTTTATGATGGCATGGGTATAAAAACAATATAGGTTTCTCATGATTTAGCTCATTAACTACACTTCATGTATATTTCACTGTCATGCACAGCATAGTTTGTAGATTATTGGTTTACTTTGCAAACAGCAGTTCTATTCTGGTCATTTCAATACAGTATGACAGTCGACTCACAGATCCATTATCCAATAACTCATTGCAGTGATCATCATGTTGCATTCACTGTCTGGTCTATTTGTATTCTGTGGTGATGCAGTGCGTCTACAGCAGGCATTGTTTAAAAAAAAAAAAATCCACCCTTAAAGGTGTATTTTAGGAGCCTTCCTCTTCCTCTGGTTTTGATTTACCAACAGTGCACACAATGTGGCCAAAAGTATGTGGACAGGCCTTTGTGTTTCGGCTATGCCCCTTAGAACCAGTTAAGGGAAATCTTAATGCAAAACACAGTGATGTTTTAAATTTCACTGAACTAATTGCAGCAGATAGAGCACTGACCTCAATCTCATCACACTTGTTGGATAAATTTGAGCCGCAAGCCTCTATAAATATATAATTTTGGTGAATCTTAAAGCAGCTTTTAAGTTTCTGCAAGTTAATCTTCAGTCTTCTTGACTGACAACTGAATCTAATGGCTGTGTTGAGGTTAGAAATGATCTGAAAATGCACGCCAAGCACTAGACGGAGATATGCAGTGACCTGTGCATGGGCTGTACAAAGTGTCATACCATACCAGTCATACGTTCTGACAGTGCATGTAAAGAGGTCTGGCTCCATCTTGTGGCTGCTCACACACATTGCTGCCAGTGCTGCTGTAGGAAACTGATCTTCCATTTTGTGGTTTTGTGAAGGAGATTCCTCAGATTCTTAGTTTGCTTCTAAAGTGATCATTTTACTTCCTAAAGTATTAAGTTTTGTTACACTTGAGGACACATGCTGATACTAAACCACTGCTTATTCCAGATTAAAAGGAGCATTTCAGAGGATACAGTTAGGAGTAACATTTGAAAAGGAAAGTGTAGAGCTCCCCCTGCTGACCAATAACTGCATCAGAATGAATGTAGTTGTGATGGCTCACACTATTTTCTTTTTACTAACAGAAACTCTTTATTTATCTGTATCACCTCTTTGCTTCAGCGCTATTTTATTAATTTTCTATAGATTTCAAATATTTGTTCATGATTTATTATTTTTGCAAAGTAGCTGTTTATTCATCCAATTTATTTTTATTGTTTGTCATTGTTTTTCAGTTAATTTATGGCCGCTGTATTCCCTCCCACACACGACCATGGATTTGTCATCCATCACCACAGCAACGACAACACCTGTTGATTTTTTTTGTTTGTTTTGTTTATTTTGTCTTATTTTGTTCTGACATTCCATCTTGACATTGTGCACACGGACCAAAGACTCTGAGGATGATGATGACGCTCATGATGAAGCCACAGGGGAGAGAGAAAGAGTGAAAGATGGTGAGAGATAATGAGGAAAAAATAATGTTCACTTGCCAACAGTGGCCATCTCATTTATTCAGGATCTTTCATTCTATGCTTTTTTTTTGGGACACTTTTTATATATATATATATATATGCATTTTGTTTTTCTATGTTGTGATTTAAAGATTTTCTGTTGTTGTTTTTGTGTTTTTCCATCAACTATTCACACAGAAACGAGCGGTCCAAACCTTTTGGTACGACAGTGTAACACAGTGGGCAAGCCGTTTAAAAGTTCAGTATGTATTGAAAGAATTTAGGGGTGTGTTTGATTTTATACGACTGGCATTTTGATATCAGTGACATCAAACGTTTCCTAAAGTCTTTTAAATACCCGAACTGTTTGAAATGTTGTTACCTGTTAACCTTTCTGTAATCAGGAGAAATTAGATTAAGTACATTTCACAGTAGAGTAAATCCCCGAGACCAAATAAAACATATAAATAGCATGTCAAGCAATAAAACTGAGTACCTGTATATATTACTGTATATACATAGGTACTGACAACCTAAAGTATAGTCTTAACTCTTAATAAAAAAATATGCAATATTTTGGTGCTGTTTCATATTAACTCAGTAAATGTATGTGAATATTTTCTAGAGCTTTACCCAGCTTAATATGCAAAATGTACTAGTTTTTGAATATGATATTATTGTAAGAAGCACATATGACAGTGTACATTGTCCACAAATGATGTAACTTTATTGTAAACCACGAGCAATCGCCTTGATGCGAGTGTTGTGACGGTGGACACACACTCAAAGATGAAGCCAGTATATGTACTATATAAACAGTATATACATACACACACAGGATTCAGGAAAACATACAAGCCTCAGCGAGCTGTGTAAGAGTTTACACTCAGAGAGAAGCGAGCAGCTGTATTTACTGTCTGTCGGTGGAAATAAATGCAAACCCCCCCCTCCTCCTCCATCCTGACTTTGATGTGTCTCTCTGCTATGATTTTCTTAACGATATTCAGCCGGGAAACAGATGAAAGTGAAAAACAGGCATGTGAAGACACTTATTCCCTCACACACACACACAAGCACAGACAAAACGCAGTGGCTGTCGGCCTCAGCTGTAACCCCAACAGCTGTCAGCTTGAGATGCAGCGTTTCCTGTTTAGTGATCCCTAGCTGAGAGATATTTGCTCAGTCTGCACACGATCCTCCCTGCTTTCATCACCATGCTGCTGACCTCAGCTGAGTGTGTGTATGCACATGTTCACAGTGTGTGTGTGAGAAGAGGAGATGATGTTGGTTAACAGTGTGCTTGTGAGTGACGTGTGTGTGTGTATACAGTGTGCGTGTTAACACAAATTGCAGCTGGTTGTCGCTCAGTTTAAAAGACGCACGGCTGCATTTCAGCACTTCATCTCTCTTCAGCTTCTCCTCACTCCAGTATGAAAACACACGTCAAGTAGCTGCGAACAGAGATTGGATAGTGTAGGTTTGTCAGGAATTTCCAGCCATATTGCAACGTTTACTTATTTAAATGTTCATGATTAATAAAAATCTAGAAATGAGAGCAAGATTAAGATAACTGTAATTTTTACACTCGTGTGCCATGTTAAATAGAGTTAAGATCACTTATATCTTAAGGGTAAGGGTCTCTTTATGCTTGTGTCATGAAAATATAACTTCTTTTTGCCCAAGTACTTTATTTAGTCAATATAAATTCAGAATATTATTTATTAGGCATGCAACTTTCAATATCAACCAGTCCCCCCACTTATTTTCTCTTGATAACCATGAAAAATGTACATCACAAATTCCTAAAGTCCAAGGAGTCCTCTTCTTCTATTTTGTTTTTCCCCTAAGAATAATACAGAACTTTATTTATTTATTTATAAACACATGTTATCATTTCCTGTATTATGTTCAACGTCACAGAACGCGTGTGTGATTCAATGAAAACAGACGGAGGAAGTCACGGCACTGTCGAGATCTTCCCATATAAATGGTTTTGTCTTTACTGCGAAGGCTTTGCTGCCAGCACTATTATTATTCCGTCCACCACCTGCAGGGCTAACTGGATCTCATCCAGCAGTACAATCTGTTCAGGGCTCTCTGTTCTCTCTGTCCTTTAGTGCACCAACACACTCCGCTAACAAAGCTGAGTGATAATGGCTCTCTGACAGTCTGTCCTACATCCACCACAACATGGTGGGACACACTCAGACTGTGTGCGCTACATCTTATGGGGTTCGAGTATAGTGCCGTAGTCACACAGTGTTTTCAGGAAAATACATGATGAAGGCTGAGAGGTTGTGTGCTTATCACACATTCAGTACACTGAAAACTTAGGGAGCACACTTCACCTATCAAATGGCTGTGTAGACAGACATTAAATACCCAATATTATCAACATGAGAAACAGAAGTGCTCACGGTAAGTCAAAATTTTAAATCAAACCTTAATTAATTTTCACTTTTTATGTAATAGTGTTTAAAATAGTTAATATATCAGTCTATGAGATCGAGTCAGTGAGTCAAAATTTGAATTTTCTAACTCCTGATTATCAGACTCAGTCAAAATGTTGATTTAAATTACATAAGCTGGGCAATATACTGATATTATATTGCTATCATGATGTGAGACGAGATGTTTTCTTAGATTTTGGATGTTGTAGTATCGTATAATAATATATCTTTTCCCGGTTTTAAAGACTGCATTACAGTAAAGTGATGTAATTTCATGAACTTGCCAGACTCTTGTACTATTTCCCTTTACCCACTTAGTCATTCATTTCACATTACTGATGATTATTTGTCAAGAATATAACTGTGTAAATACATTACACTAGTAGTCAGCCCTGCAATATTGCTGCAATATCAATGTATTGGGTTAAAAATATTCTAACTAGACAAATGTGGTAATGCAAAATGTTTGACATGGCACAGAAACAGTCATCATCTAATTCAGAATTATAGTCATCTAATTATAATTAATTCTGACATCACTACAACAGTTAAGCCTTGCACCCCTATAACACTGTCAGACTTATGATGTACAGTTTTTTTATTTCACACATTTTTCTTCCTTGTCAAAACCTGGCACTACATTACCCACAATTCAAGTTGGATGTCAACAGTTCAGTGGGAGATGGTGGTGTTCTTGTAGTAACTTATGTATAGTGGTCGGCAAAGGAAATCTGTGGAGCCACAAAATATATTTGAGTCTCATAATGACAGTAACAGCCTATTAAGTCTAAATTAGCCTGTACTAAATGAGCATTTATTGATATGTTTTACCACAGCATGGCCACTGTGCAGGGCACTATTAATGATTATTTGGTAGGTTAACTTTGCAGAGCTGGCAGTGAAAGCAAACAAATCTGTCCACACACTATGAAACTCTCTACTTTATGCCAGGACTTTTACTTTTTTGGATTTGGCATCTATAGCTAACCAGCAAGGGAGACTCAATGCTAGCTGCTGCTATCAGAGTTTGGCAAAATTTCAGGGAATAGGTGCCAGGAAGTAGATGCATTACACACATTTAAGAGGTTGAAATGTTTTCATCGGTATATAGGGTTTACATTTTTACAAATGGAGAATGTAAGAATATTTTTAGGTCTACAACACTGATAATCAAAATTAGAATGTTTAAAAGTTCCCTTTTAAGTTCCTGAATCTGATTTAGGAAGTCCGAATTTGAACCTTGAGTTTCAGTCTAGCCCCCTTTATGTATGTATTTTTATTATTTCAAATCTTTAACTGCAAAGTATTTTTTTTCCTGGTCAAAATTGGCTCCCATATATAAACCCTAAAGGCTCTGCATACACATACAGGTGTTCTCAGTTAGCCTGGCTGATTGCACCTTAGAAATGACTCCCTGTTCACTACATAGAATTCAGACCGTGAATGAAATGCACTGAGTGGGTACATTTATCCACATATGCTGAATACAACATATTAGTATTACATGATTTATGATGAGACCCAAATCATGTCAGTATAGTTGTATAGGAACACATGCCAATCAAAATATGAACTCATCAGTAACTTGGTCAAAGGCACTTTGTCTCTAGGTAATAAAAATGTTTTGTGAATTTCACCTGTTAATATTTTCACCATCTGACAGAGGAACAAACATGGCAACCCTCCAGTCACAGAAACAAACCAGAGAAATACACTTTTCAGACTTTTGAAGTCATAGCTTTATTTTGGTGGTTGTACAGACAATAAGATATAGCTGCCTCGGTAAATGAAGGAATATGAAAAACAGAAATCCATTGGTCACTGGTGTAGTGTCCATCTACACCGACTGAATCTAAGGAGACGTTACAGTTGAGAACCAAGACAGTAACCACTTCACATTAAAGATCATGCTGCTGGCTCCCCTCTGAAAACAGGAAGCAGTTTCAGCAGCCTAGAGTCCGTTCAGTGTCTGTAGGCTTCAATGTTTAACAGTGGAGGTAAAGTCACTGTGGACACACTGCATGGTCATGGATCAGACAACTTTAAATACGGTTTAAAATGAAATCATGATGTTTTGACACTTTCAGTTTACATGTCAGTATCAGGATGAAACAGAACTAGAGGGTATTTACAAAATAAAAACAGGATACTTCTATCCCAATGCTTCAATAACAATAATGTGACAGTATTCAGGGTGAGATTATTGGTGCTCTCGTACAGTATGTAATAATTAAAATTAAATTTACTGACAACATGAATGCTGGGTCACTGATCAGGTAATCTCATGATGTCAAAATGACAATTCTTGGAGTCACTGCACTTGTTTTGATATGTAACAACATTTGCATAAACCAAACCAACACAGGTTGAAGCATTAATCAAATAAAAACTTTTTGCAGCGTTTAGTTCAGAAATTAAAGCCTTCTTCGTAAAATATAGCTTTTATACATAACTGCTAAATAAAACCGCAAAACTAGTATAAGTAAGAGGTTAAAATAACAATAATATTAAAAAAGGGTTGTGAAAAAATATAATTATTTGCATTTAAAAAAAAAAATTCGCCCTTCACTCAAAGTGCTATGTGGCTCTGGGGGAACCTGAGCACAGAGATACCTCACGACAAATCAGGATCAACTCTCAAACATAAAAAAAGCCATTTAAGGCCTCAAACACACTCATAAAAAAAAAAAAAACACACAACTGCTCGATTCTTACCCTTAAACCGCCGACTTGTTAAACAAAACCATTTAAAGGACAGGAAGGTTAAAAGTAGAAAAAAATACGGCATTAATAATAAAATAATATTAGGTAGAGAACTTAAATGGACCAATAACATTCAGTCAGCTTCAACGATCCCACAGTTTTTCCTAGACTGCCCAGCTTTTGATACAGATTATGGCATCAGATAACACTGACCCGTCCACACACACCACCAGATTCACATTTGGGTGTGGACGAGTTCATGGAATATATCTTTAAATCAATCCCTAAATGTAACGGCAGGTGAGTAACATCTGGATTTTAGTCCGTCACATCAGAGCTCCATTAAACTTAGAACTGAGGTCCTAAAATGTGCTCAACTACAATATATTGGACTTGGTATCATTCTCACTGTGAGACGGGAGAACTGCACACTTCTGAGAGGTGGACGGTGTGAATCAATGTCCGACTAGTTGATGGCAGGGTGCAGCGGCGGGCAGGGTGAGACGTTTTTCTGCTGGGAGCCCTCTGTGTCGTTTATCTGCGCCCCTGGAGTCGCCTCCTCGTTATACAAACACCTAAAACCGTCGTAATACTCATCAGAGTCCCCCTGGTCTCTGCTGCTTCGCCGCCTTTCGTGGCGGTGCGTGGGGCTACAGGCTCGCTCCTCGTCCTGGATTTGGGCGCTGTCTAAGATGTAGACAGCGTTTGCCGGCAGGGAGAACTCCAGGCTGTGGAGGTACTCGTCTACCATCTCTTTGCAGTGGATGAACTCGGCACTGTCGACCTGGGAGAGTGGAGACATCACAGTGGGTCAGACGCTCCAAGACGGAACTAGATTAAACAACAGTTTACCTTTCAGGAGGAGTGAATATTATTGATTCTGTTATCTGTCAGATTCTTAATTGATTCCTGATTAATTTTCTTTGTGGAAAAAAAGTTGGGCCTTCATAGTTTTTCAGAAATCAACACAAAGGTGACATTAAGCCTGAACACAGTGTAGAAACAGGATAGTTAAAAAAGGCATACATGTGACTTAGGTGTGCAAAAGCTCCACTATTTAACTCTTAGTCTAAGAAAATGTGCTAACCCTACCTTCATGGGTCTAATGTTACCTCGATAATGGACGTGCTGCTTGGCTGAAAAGCAGTGGAACTCCTGCGTAGACTGTCAAACACATGGCATTCCAGACATTTAAGCTAAAGCTAAAAGTAGCAATGTCGTCATATTTCTTAAAGAAAGGAAACCATACTTTGCACTTTCTCGTTGCAAGTTTTTAGCGGCGTAGACATGAGTTTGGCATCAGTTTTGCAATGCACAACTGTCAGAAAAACATGTTGGCATTGATAAAAGGAATCGACGAGCATGGAGGCACACGATTCCAATTTCTAATTGGTTCTCACTTCATATCGTTAATGATTTCTGAGATGATCAGTGTCAACTGTGAAACCCTTCATTGACCCTGACATAAGGTATAAGTACTTTCTTGACAAAGGCAGGTTTGTGCGCTAACATTTTAAGTTGTAGGTTTTGTGCCAAAGTTCACTAAAATATCCGATCCCTCAATTAGTGTCTTCAGTGCAATCGTTACTCTGACCATGTTGGATCTGCAGAAGCAGCCGAATGACTGCTTTCACCAAAACTGTCGTTTTTTGGCAGTACGGAGTATAACTTTGTTGAGCTGAGTGTGCCTACATGTGCCTTTTTTATCCAAAGCAGTCTCCAAAGTAAAGGCTAATTCTGCACTGCATACGGTGCACGTTCATAAATTGGAAAGGGATATGATCATTAAAAATCACCACGGGACACTAAAGTGCTGCTAGAACACCAAAAACAATGCAATGTTTTCTGAAATACCTCAAATGTGTCTTTGGTATTTCTGTACTGACTTATATTCAGATTCTGATGTTTCTGTAGTAAGCTATAATCAGCCAATATCAGCACACGCCAATGTACTGGTTTGGCTCCAGTACATTTTCCCCATGTGTCTCTAAAGACAGGTAAAGATATCATATGGCCAGCAGAAAGCCTTCCTACCAGGCTGTCATTTCTCTTACTTGTGCTTTCTTCAGCAGATCGGTGAAGACGGAGAACCAGTCGGGCGTTAGCGCCTCCAGCTCCAAAGTGATGATGGCCAAAGCCAACGTGGAGCCCTTGAACTGCCAAAGCTGGTGGCAGGCCATACAGTGCTGCACCTGTCTGGTCCACAACGCCGCCTGGAGGCCCGCGGGCCTCTTCTGATGCCCTGGCTCGGCAGGGAGCGTACCGGGGTCCGTTGCCGAGTCCCAGCTGACGCCGGAGCCGAGCCCGATGGACGGAATGAGGTGAGGGTGGCCGGAGACAAGCAGGGCGTGGAACTAGACCGGAGATGAACAGGGGAAAGTGAAGAGGAACGAGACCAAAATGTTAGCATAATGATGTCGTTGTTGTCCCATTGTTCATCCATCGCTCACCCCTTTACCTCTACTACTTCATAATTCATATCAGCGTCAAATACACCAGTGCATTTAACGTCCGACCATGCATATCTGACAAAATGTCAACACATCATTCATTCCTTTGACCCAATTCTCACCCAGGACACTGTCCCTCTACAGTCTCTACTCTTCAAGCGTTCACTGCTGCGTCAAAAGCTTTGTGCAGGACGACACTTTGAGCGCCAGATAAAATCTCACCATCAGGTTTTGCTAAGCGGAGACCCACCCGTTTGCCTGAGGAATCATAGTAACCTTGTTCGTATTGTATCGTACGTGCAGTGCTTTTCTGTATTCCCATTTGTAGGCAGGAGCTGTACATCACAACCTGAACGGGGGCTCCATGTCACAAGGACGCTTTGAGGTTTAGGGGGAGAATTTCTTCACTCTCTGGTCACATGGTGATTAGAAAACAAGAAGAAACTCACACATCCTTCTGATGTTACTTTATTACAGTCAAATGTCTGTGTTTCTTTCATGTTGTGTTTAGCTCATCCGCTTTAGTTTGTCTCTTACTCTGTAGCAAAACAATAAGCCATGGGGTTTTTAAGGAAAGTGGAATTCACTGGGAGGTCGATTCAGCGATGTGGTGCGAGAGTCAAAAAGTAATCCCAGAAACAGCTGCTCGACTTCTTCAAACCTTCCCTCTTCTTCCTTCAAGTTTTCCTTCTTCGCTCCCAGTATGGAAATGCAGGGAAATCAGGGTGATGTAGCAAACAAGGAAAACTGTTTGTTTAGATTAACAGTCCGAATTCTCAGATGGTGACAGACGTGAGCATCACATGGCTGATTCTGCCTCTCAGAGTTTCACTGGGATGTTGGAGCTTATTGCGAGGTGACGACGAGGCATCTCTGTAAATCCTCTTATCCATTCATATCAAAGTGTCATGGTGGAGAGTCTGTGACAAATTATCGATAGATTTTATTAATTGCTGTTTTATAGACAATAGAGACAATAGAGAATAACACTTTATTTAGGAAAAGGGAATGCAGAGTAATTTCTTCAGGGCCGGGGGAATGTAATTGTGAGATACTTACAGTATTGTTCAGAAGTATTTATTTGAATAGTATAAAGGAGAGAAAATGTCTTTATTTTATTATAGTTTTTATTAATACATTACGTCTCTTTATTTTAAAAGTCTTGGATTTTTGTAATGAAGTGATGCGACAATATTAAATTCACAACAATAACTCCACACGCTGTAAACCTACGACACCAATCTCAGTCCGATCCACAAGCCGTAATACTGTAGTAAGGGGAAAGTGCCATTTTTAGTTTTTGCAGAAGACACTGAATCAGTCCAAACGTGCCAAACTGCTTGTTGGTGACAGGTTATGGTTTGTGGCTTTAAAGAAATCTATCAGTCCTCCACCAATTTCAATATCACAAATCTAACGCTGGTATTTATTTGTTGAGGGAATGTAGGCTGTCCTTTGGTCCGGGATGAGAATACTGTCTCACTGAACACACGACAAGACTTCACAATTCAACTCCTGGTGCAAGTGAATCGATATCTTCTAAAATTCACTATCAGATTTATTTTGGAGAAGACGTGTGTCAGAAATTACGGCGTCCACTAAAACCGAGTAAGTTGTTTCTTGGAAGACCCTTTGAATAGTGTGGATCAATACGTGTGTGAAACTATTTCTGTCAAGAATATTATGGGCTGTATTCATAAAGCATTCAACTGCTGGCCTACAACTGGTTCTGCCTCCTCATTTACAGCTGGGTGTAGTATTAAGCTACAGTTTGTTTTACTTAAAAGCACTTTCACTGTGACCCATAAAGCCATGCTGCTAGTGTGGTTTTGTTTTACATGTGTACAGAGTTTACAGTTTAAAGGTCCAGGGGTAGGATTTATTGGGATATATTGGCAGAAATGGAATATACTATAATGTGTTTTCGTTTCCTTAGAATAATGAGCCGTTTATATCTACACAGGGAGCAGGCCCTCATCTACAAAGTTCACCATTTTGCACCACCATGTCTTACAGTAGCCCAGAACAGACAAACCAAACACTGGCTCTAGATAGGGCCATTTGCATCGGCCACTGTAGTTAGCAGCCCCTCCGCAATGACTAGTGTCGTGAAACTGCTTCATTCAGGGTTTTACCGGTTTAAATCACCAGGTCCGTTTGTTTTGTAAAGAAAGAGACCTCTGCGGATAATTCGGCTCCTGGTAAAAACTTTCTGAAAACTGGAACTGAAGTTAGCAAAGAAAAAAGATAAGCACACATTAGCATGTGCTGGGCTATTGGCCTGTCTCAGACATGCCAAGTAGTGTCAAGAGAAACACTGATTTGTTAAGTTAAACTGCTTAATTCGGGGTTTTACCGCTTTTAATCACCAGGGGTCTCATTTATGAAACAGTGTGTAGGATCCATACTAAAAATGTACGTACGGACAAAAGCCAAAAATGGTGCGTGCCAAAAAATATTCAACTTTCTACAATCAAGCTTCCACCCCACCATCTGCGTCGCCAATTTCCCCGTCTCCAAAATGTTAGTAAGCATGGGTTCTCCCAAGTTTCTCCCATCAAGTCTGTTTTTATAAATCACAACTTTTGCGTGGGAAGGAGCGTACGCCTCTTTCAGGCCTTGTTTTGTGCCTACACAGTGTTTATAAATGAGACCCCTGGACCTCTGTGGATAATTCGGCTCCCGGTAACACTGAAGGAAGATGTTGATGAAGATTCTTAGTCATCCCGGTCATGGTAATCTTAAGTGCTACATCGTAGGCAAGTGGACTTGCTTGAGTTTCTTGAAGACGTTTCACCTTTCATCCAACCAGTCCATTAGAGCTGAAGAAGTCTTGGATGAGAGCTGAAACGTCTTCAAGAAACTGAAACAAGTCCAGTTGCCTACGATGTAGCACTTGAAAACAATGAAGGAATTCCAACCACAGGAGGTTTCAGCTGGTTGCAATGTGCAATCCTCACCTCTAGATGCCACTAAATCCCCTAAATCTTACACACTGTTCCTTTTAAATAACCGATTTTAAATACATTTGCCATAATTGTGATACATATATAGATATTCATAGTCACCAAAATTACTCCGCTCTATCTGAAGCCCATCAATATTTGCTTTCCTTGGCAGTGAAGTGTCAGATGTTTAATCACTGCATCCTGGAGGACTTCTTGTTAAAAGCATTATGAATACAGCCCCGGGCCCAACAGCATGACGGGACCTAAATGTCGTTGTGCGTGTTTGTTGACAGTTCAGTCAGTGGTTACCTCTTTAGGCCATGATTTGTGAGGGTTTAACAATTTAACTGCTGTTAACAAGCTGTGAAACAAAATTGTGCCATAAACTCAGTGACACAGCATAGGATTTTTAACAATGGTGAAACCTTGCTTCGACATCAGAAACAGTCAACAGCTCACAGCATGTTGTAGATTCGACCCACTTTGTCTCATGAGGCTTGGGAGCCTAAACGATCTTCTATCTCCCCACACCCCCTCTGGTGGGAGCAGGGTTTGGGTGTCCACTGTAGGGCTGCGGGTAAGTTAGTCAGAAGTGCCTTGGCCTGATATGCAACACGCCTGTTATTTTGCTAGCAGCTTGCAGATGCAGTCTTACGTGGAATATACGGCTCTATTCAGACCTCGTGCTGAAATGTGTCTTTGTAGCTTTTTGTCCACATACACAGATTTCTGGTAATTGGCCTGGGTTACACTCTAACTTGGGTTTGTCCAAAATAGAGTAGGAAATGGATCCTTACTTAGCATTTAAAGGATGGTGTGACACTAACGCAGGGATTTTAGGATTAGCGGTTATTAAAGGCAAGATTTATCCCATCTGTTAGACTAGATGTTTAAAACAATAAAATATCTGTTGCATCACAGCTGAGGTCAGGCAGCATAAAATTATTAGACATTTTATTATATTCACCAACACCTAATTATATTTTAGTCAATTTTATTCTGATTTATTAGAAGACAAATGTAAATCTAACATATCCTCTAATCAGACTGTTTGATTTAGAGAGAAGCATGATTTTATTTTCCCTTCATGCCAATGACGATGATTAAAAAGGGACGGACACACTCCAACCACGACTGAATGGAGTTTATAATAATGGGCACAATGAGTGAAATCACATAAATGCACAATCTCTACCAGGACCAATCTTTACTGAGGGGGCGGGGGGGTTGTGAGGGTTTGTAAAACACCATCTCAGAGCAAAACATGATGCAAGCATGATGGTTTAATGTGTGCTTTTGTACTGCTGTGTTTTTAGGGCAACATCAGGACCAGAGCTGACAAAGCAGTCCAGCCAGCTGACTGTGAGATGCTTTAACAGCTTGGTCCAGTTAAAAAAAACAAAAACAGAAAAAAAAAAGTTTGCCTGTCTATCTGCTAACTTACTATATGAATGAAGTCGACTGCCGTCGCGGTGTACAAGTCCCAGTGCAGCTTGTCTAGAATGATCCTCTCCATGCGAAGAATCTCCGCTGTTGAAAAGTTGCATCCGCTCTGCACAACCAGGTCTTGAACTGAACCTATTACCTGTTTAAACAGACACCAACAAAAGGGAAGCAAATAAACGTATTGTTTTGAAATAGCATCGACGTGGGTGTTGTTTTTTTCTACAGCTGTTTTTTCTTTTGGGTGGTATTTGTGTCCTGAAGAAGATCTTACCTCGTCCTCCTCGTTGATTTTGGCAGCCAGGACCAGTGAGGTAAAAGCGATGCATTTCAGGTATTTTGGTTGGGCCTAAAGGAAGAACTTAATTAGTTCTTAGAATCCAGACAGAGCTATGAATTTAAAAACAAACATCAGAAATCAACAGACTCTGACTACAAGTAAGTGAACTTGGGAAATGAGAACATGAAAAAGAGAAAGAAAACAAATGCAGCTAATTGTGCATGTTTTTAACAATGGGGAAATTTCCATTATTTCCTTTTATTCTTAAGAAAAAAAAAGAAACAAATATAGATGTGCACAGAAGTTGAAAACTATTATCACATGTTGTAGCCGTCTACCTTGACAGTGGACAGCAGTCGGTGGAGGACACAGACTCCCAGTGCAAAGGTCTCTGGACAGAAATGAAACAGCCGGTTCATCTCTCCGAGCCAAAGGATCACTTCTTGGTGTTGAGATGAAGAGATGTCAGCGCCCTGAGTGATCACACAAGACACTCACTGGTTAATAAATGAAAGATTAAAAAGATCCTAGACTCTGGGGGCCCTGGCAAAGAGAGATATCAAACCCTTGTCCTCACTAAGGATATCCAGCTGTCATACTGTAGCTACAAGGGGCCCCTCTTAGGGGGGTTAGGGGGAAGCAGCGGTGCACAGCTTATTGCCTTTATAGGGGGTTTAAGGGCTCATTTATGCTCAACGTTAGATACGGAGACGAGGACATGCAGAGCCTTGTGTCCAAACTTTGCAAGGATTTTGTTCATCTTTGTGCTCTTTTTCTAAAAGCTTACAAATATGGACAAAACAGAGCAGTGCCACCGGAGTTCGTGGAGGCAGTGTGACGTAGTTCAAGTGAGATACGACTTAAGGAGACAACAAAGAAATTTAAATAATGGCATAATGGAACAAACTGGTATTATAGTGAACGTTTGGATGTATATAATGGCCACATAGACCACCACAATCTACAATGCAGCCTCTGTTTAAAGGTACAATAATACCACTTCATGCCTTCTATTGGCTGTATCTATGCCATCATAAAAGGTCCGAAGCAAGAATGAGGGCAGTGACGTTTGCAACGTTTGAAATGGACGCATCTATTTTTGTACATTAAGGGAGTATAAATGAGCCTTGAGGGAGTTTAAAGTTGACATTGAAAAATGTGCCAGTATGCATCAGAGGCCCCTCTTCCCCTTTTTCTTGTGGACATTTGCCTTTCCTGACAGTGCACCCTGATTAGAAGTCAGGCATTTTTAAAAGCAAACACTTAGCTGTGTTTTGGTTCGGTGAAATTGGCCTTTTGTGCAATATACGCCATTAAAAAGACATAACCAAATCAAGTGAGGCATCTCTAGTATATTATGATACACAGACCTGCACCTTTTACTATTAGTCCCATTTACTCACAGATTTTGTGCTCCTACTTTTACAGAAAGTCACTTTTTAAGAGTTAAAGGAGAGCTGATATAATTCTAAACAAATGAGACCACAGTTGGGCTTTTTATTTCACCTGAGGAACTGTTAGTGTTCCTCAAAATGAAAAAGTTTCCTGTTAATCTTATTGTTTTAGGTCACATAAAACAATCTTGCCTTTTCATTTCACTGAGAGGACCAAGACTGTTTTTCTGTCGGCCTCCATCCCTTTTTGTCGTCATAGAAAACCACAGGCCACCTTAACCAAATATTCTGTTTTAGCTGCCCAGCAAACCAATCTTGCTCTTCATCTACACATCTGAAAATGACTGTAGTATTGATTCACTAACATTAAAATCTGACACAGAGCATCTACAAACAAGCTGTAAAAGCACAGCCCACATGTCTCACCTGGATGCATCCGTTCTTGAAGACAGGTACCTTCCACAGGCGAGCCTCCCTGACCAGAGCAGCCTCCAGCAGGCCGACCAGCCGACGGCTCTCCACAGCTCCTGGGTTTTTCATCGCCTCTCCAGCGCAGGCCAGGCTGCACCCAGGGCACACACACCTGATGGAGGGGAAGAGGAGACAGCAGATAAGAGATCATAATGGAAACTTCCATTATAGTGCACAAATCCTTCATATGAACAAAGAGGTCAAACATTAAAAACATCTGCTCAGTATCTTTATTTTCAAGCCTAATTTCACCTTCATTTCTCTGTGAAAGATGTGAGGAGGATGCATCAGTGTGGCACCGTCCCCTTTTTGGGAGGTAAGTCAAAAGGAGAGGGAAGACAAACAAAGGATCTGAAGGACAGGGAAGTTCTCTGCACAAATTTAGCTCAAAACATCAACTCAAACAGCTCTTTTTAAGTTTCAGACGGGTTTAAACAAGTATCACTGTGCGTGATTCATGGGCTCTGGCCTACAGTTAGTATAATCTGGGTAACAGTTCAACAGACCAACAACCCTCTGCTCACAGAGCCAAGTATGCAGCAGGAAATCGCTCAGTTTGCAAAACAAACATCGCCATTTTTCAGACTTTGCAGGCTGGCAGCGCAGGACTGATTGAGACACTATTGTGAATGCAAACCGTTTCAAAAGCTGCACACATCCAGGCGGGATAATGGGCTGCAGCTGCTGCAGCCTCTTTGCACAGTTGCTCCTGCTGCTGCTGCAGTCAACAACATTTGCCTTCCTATTTTTTTTTTTTGTTATTTTGCTTTGCTCTTACCTCTTCGATTTCAACTGCAGGATATCCCTTCGACGGCAGGTGCATTTATACGGTTTTTCTTTTAGTCCATTTTCACCGAAAGCAGCAAACAAGCAAACAACAGTCGGATGCTGTTAGAGGAGACAATCCCGGGTAAAACGACGTGTTTTCGCGTGAATGTACTGGAAGTAGCCGCATTATATAAAAAGATTAAATAAAACTAGCTGCGATAAAGCGCCAAGTGCTTCAAAATAAGCGAGGCAGAGGCGAAAATAAGCGCAAAACAAGGCAGGAAGCAGAAAATCGAGGATTGAGGGCAAGCTGTGTTTTGAACGCTCCTGGCTCCGCCCCGCCGTGACGTCACTGAGTCTATTAAACAGAAATGTGTTAGTGGGTCAGACATACGGGACCCCTCACACAAAATGGTCGAGCTTTCACTGGAAATGGAAGATTTCTGGACTGACTGTGTGGCCCAGGGATAGCTCATGTTTGTACAAGTGCTGAATTATAACTACAGGAATATTCCGTTTATGTGAATGAGTCCTGCAGCAGCTCTGTCCTACCTGCAACCTGATTATTTCTTTCTCATGCAAGCTGGTGTTTGTAATAAATTAATAGCTTCTAAAGGGAATTTGAATCATGCTAATCCCCCTCATCATTGCAAATATAGCTAACCTTAAAATGGATCATTTCTGGCATCTTATTTTGAGCTTGTTTGACACCTGCTCATTTGTATGCACATTAAAACAACAGCTTTAAAGGGACAGTCCACCCCAAAATTTAAAATACATATTTTGCTTCATACCTGTAGTGCTATTTAACAGTCCAGATTGTTGTGGTGTAAGTTGCCTTATGTTGGAGATATTGGCCATAGAGATGTCTGCCTTCTCTCAGATGTAATGGAACTGAATGGCACTTGGCTTGTGGTGCTCAAATCCCCACAAAACAAACAAACAAAAAACTCAACAGCAATGTCTCTTTCCAGAAATCATGACCCAGTTACTCAAGATAATCCACAGAGCTTGTTGTGAACACTTTTATGTAGGAACGGTTGTCTTTCTACCAAACTGCAGCAGCTAATCGTGTCACTATGCAGAGGGAAGCGTGCATCAACTCATAGATGAAAGGTCCGTGCTTGTGACAGTGTGAGATGTAAACATAATGGCGTCGTCCTCAGCTGAGCTGTAACATTAAAGGTAGGATCTGGAGGATTTTCAAACAAAACAAAATATAGACATATACAAATGAAATCCTGCTTAATCATCACCTGTGGGTTTCTGCTCATGTGTGGTGGTGACTCTGTTTGCAGAGCTCCTGTCCTTTAACTGTATTTTGATGTTTTTGTGAGCTCGGACCGCTTCTGGGCGGAGATTTCCCCAGCCAATGAGAGAGCGCAGGTGCCATGCCGGAGCGTGTCCGAGCGTGCACCAGCGCAAGCCTTGCCTGAACCTCTTCTGTGAAGCCTTCTTCCGTACCTCCAGGCTCCGTACACCCGGGAGAGTTGAGCCTGATAGGAGGGGCCGAATTTGAATGTGTTTACAAACAGCAACTGGAAAATCCTCCAGACCCTACCTTTAACTAGCTCAGTTGTATGAACTAGCAATAATTGCACCCTTTTCTGTGCAGTGATTCGGTTGCCAGGTGTAGTTTGGTAGAAAGAAAATAGTTCCAACATGAAACTGCTCACAACAAAGTCTGTGGATTATCTTGAGTAACCAGATAATGGTTTCTGGCAAGAGACATTGCTGTTGAGTTTTTCAAATGTATTTTTTGAGCACTACAAGCCGAGTGCCATCTAGTTCTACTATATTCAAGAAAAAGCAGACATCTCTACGGCTGATATCTCCAACACTTTGCAACTCACACCAAAACAATCTAGACTAATAAATAGCACTACAGGTAAGAGGAAAAATATATATTTTTCATTTAGGGGTGAACTGTCCCTTTAAAAGACTTCCATGTACTTTATTCCCTTCGGCTGTATGAAAGATTTGGCCATGACACACCCCACACAACCTCACTGCAAGGGCAGGCCAGGTCCTGCAGCCTCGCCTCTGTGTTTGCCTTTGATTTTACTTTTAGGCTTTCTCCACAGCAGACTGTTTGTTTAGTCGCAGGGTGGAAAGCGCAGGTGTAATTAACAACATGAATGATGGCTTTGTTCTATTTACATGTGACGTGCAGATACAGAACACTACTGTTGTCCATGATGACGAACTTTGAATAGAGCGCCATTTGTAAGTCAGAATGTGACTGCCATTAAAAGTCAATTAAAAATAAACCTGATTAAATTAAAATAAAAAAAGTCATACAGATTAGCTTTGCTAGCAGAGTTGGACCTGTGTGACGCTGACCTGTGGCAAAGCTGGACCACTAACCTGACGAACTGAGCAACTGACCCACAAGGTTGGCATATGGTTTGTGGTGATACAATAAATGACTATTTTGTTTGGTTAATAACGATATAAAGTTAAACAATAGGGGCCTCAGTTAAATAAACCAAAGGAAACAGAGACTGTTGCAACCAGCAAATATTTGCTTAAAAACCACACACAATTAATTGCTAATAAACATTGTTAATCATTAATTTTCTACCAATCGACGAATCCATTGATCAATTACAGTAATCCTTTCAGCATTACCCGCAAGACAGACTTATCAACTGGCTGACCAAAGTTGCTATCAACGAACCAGAACCAGATGCACTTGAACTACCCACGGGTATGTATTCAAATGCTGTATTATTCCTACAAATTTTAAACTCTATTTTTAAAAGTTTACATGTAAATGTGTTCAAAAATGTAGGTCCACTACAGTGGGGACCTGAAGTATGTATACAGTCTATATCAGTGGTTCCCAACTGGTGGGTTGCGGTCCAAAAGTAGGTCGCAGGTCCATTCTGAATGGACCGCAAGTGATTCACAAACACGTTGAGTCTTTATTCTTAAGTACAGTGAATTCCGACACAGAGCTTTTATTTTGAGGTGCCATTTCCTGCTGTAGATCGAGTGACTAATGGACAGCTAGGCTACTTAACAGAGACAGCAACCTAGCTTAACAATATGGCCAAAGGCAAGTATGACACTTAATGTATTCAACCGTGTGGACCTTGAGCCAGTCCCTCCAGAAAAACGCGATTATGTGATCGCATAATTCAACGCATAATCAGCCAAAGTCCGCATATTCATGCGTGGGCCGCATTTTTTCAAAGACGCCGCACTTTCGCGGCATTAATCGCAGATTTCTGCGTAAAATGCGCAAAATAGGCGGGGCTTGCATGATTTCATAATCCTCGCATTTTCGTTGCAAGAGGGGTTTTCCTTGTGAACGCTCTCTGTAATGTACAAACAACTGTTGTGTCTCTCTGAGGCTTGCTGTGTGCGTCACGTAATGAGACAGGGCGCGCACTGGGCAGAGTCGGTGTGATGTTTCTTCTCCTCCTGTGGGGAGGAGGGGAGAAACCTTCCAGTGAAATAACTCTTGACCTAAAAGAGCTGGTTATGATTTTAGGCATGAATGTGGGATTCGGCCTTAGAGTAGCTGCGCTCCCGTCATCTCTGATAACGAGACAAAACGGGGAGACTGAAAGCGCACATAAATCACTCACTCTCTTACGAAGTCAAAGCTAAGAGAAGTGCTGTCTTTAATGACAGTAGTTTGAGAGAGATTTGTGACAGAGGTTCGAAGGGAGGTTCTCCCAGAGCGCGTAACACCAGGGGCAAATCCCACTGCGGTGCCAAAGAGCACGTGACAGGTCTCTGTCGCCTGACTCCTTTCAAAAAGCGCTTAACCAGCAGGTGCGCAAAAACAGATCTCTCTCCATAGCCTTCATGACATAATATATATTTTATTTATTTATTTTTACATAAATTGTAGCATATTCTAGCTACAGAACTTGTTTGACTCAGCAATGTTTTGTAAGTTTGAGCCATGTGTTTATTAAGGTCTGAAATAAAACAAGATGAGAACTTAAATATTCCCTGCACTTTGTGTGATGTAGTATGCTTGCTTATCATAGGAAGTAATTAGAAATGACTACATTAAGGTAGTAGCCTAGTGAAAACAGGGTGTTGGGGGAATCACTTTTTTCCTCTTTTTCATCAAACCACAGTTTTTGCAAGTTCCCGCAATTTTTACAAGTTCCCGCAATTTCATCGCATGAAATTGCATTAATATCCCACATATTCCATTGCATTTTTTAAGAAAACATGCCACATAATCAAGGACTTTTGCCTGCAACAATCACAAAAAAACTCCGCATTTTTCTGGAGGGACTGTTGAGCTAATGACTAAGGAGAAATCTGGACCCCAGGGCAGAACCAGTTGGGAACCATTGGTCTATATGATGTAACTATACACATAACATCCACACAGAAAATACCATGACCTCATACAAAAAAAATCTATTTGTTTTTCCCTTGCTATCATTCCCTGATAAGAAAAGGAGAATCTGACATATTTTCAGGGCACCACAGTCCTGACGTACACTGTTTGTTTGCACTGCAGTATGATGACCTGCTGCAGGCCCGGTGTCAGGGTGCGTTTAAATGGTACAGATGACTCTGACCCAAAGCAAAGGGGGGAGGCCATGCAAAGGTCTGTCCCCTACTGGTGGTGCTGGAGTGAGATTGTGGATGAGAGGCCTGTTTTGGAAAAATGTACCCCTCTGTTGATACCTCCTTATGGTTGGTTTGACCTGCCGCACCCAGTTTTTCTGAATGTGGGTGTCACAAAGTCAGAAATTTAAAATCACTGCCATCTCAACTGAAACCAGCACCATGAACATAACAAAACAAGTGCCAGGCTGAGATTGCAACACCGGAGGATGTTGCAATCCTCACTCAGTGTTGCTCAGTGACAGTTTTTAAATACACTAGCCTGTTTTCCTTTTTTCTCCCCAAAATCAGTTTGTAGCACAAAGGATCATGGGAATTACAGGACAAAAACACATTCAGTGGAAGATCAAAATTACTTTCACTCAGTCTGATCCAGTTTTTAGTCCAAGTCCAGTCTTTGTCCAAATCAAAGGTCTAAGAGCAGAGGGTGTCATGTGCTGAACAGACTGTAAAGCCCCTTGAGGCAAATTTGTGATTTGTGATATTGGGCTGTATAAATAAAATGGACTTGCTGTACCAGAGACGTGTTAGTGTTGTGCAACAGACTGCTTCATGCCACTTTACACTGACTAACCTTTAGGGATCGGACAGCTTGGCGTACAGAGTGCAGGCTGTGCAGCAGTGCATACATTACATTACAAAGGTTGTTTTGTTTGTGACTTTGTGATTCTACGCCACCAGGAAACCTCAGAAACAAGAGTCAACAAACTTTCCCTAACACCACTAAAAACAGACGTGAGCTGCGGGTGGAAAAGTGTTTCCACTCTCAGTCACCTCACACAGCTGACTGATAAAAAACAAAGTTGACCAGTGTGTCTGACCCGAGGTCACGACTGGAATGTTGATAAGGAGGAAGAGTCGCAGCGAGCGGCATATCTGCGTGTTGACAGAGTGTAACAGGCAGTGGGAACACAGTGGTTGTGTCCTGTATCAAGTCAGGTTGCGTTTGACTTGCACATTGTGTTTGTTCTGCGGGCTCGGAGTTATTCTCACACACTCTGGGGCTTGAACCCGCTTGTACAGTAACTTTGTCTTTCTCTTTATCCTACTGTCTCCTTGTTAGCTGCTTTCTGCTGATGTGATGTGTTTGCACAGACGTGTGTGTGTTTACATTCCATCAGTCTCGGTCATACCAGTGGGAATATGACTGAGCGGAAAACTGTTGATGTTTATGGTTTTGAGTGTTAAGCCGCTCCCTGTTGGTACACTGTAGGAACACAAGCATCTGTGTCACTGGTTATTTTTATGTTGGTTCTGTGTAACTCTGAGGCTGAAACTCTAATTCCCAGAGGAGCAGGGCTCAAAAATAACAACTAATGTAGAGGTAAAAACAAAAACATCAACCAATATGTCATTATTTTAAGGTTGTTTTTTCAAGCCAATGAACTTTTCTCAAACTAACAAACTCACCTGTCAATTGAAGGATACGCCTGGCGAAAGTCTATATTTTGCTTGCTCTCAACAGATCCCTAAAACAATCTCTCAATACTTTCCAACTTCCCTGCCCCGTTGTGGCTCTCTGCCTCAAGCCCATCTGTTTCCACTGAAGAAGGAAATCTTTAAAACCTTTAAACCAACTTTTCAGGGGATTCGTGACTGTACAAAATGCTGCAGTGAGGCTGTTAATCCGATCAAATAAAGGAGATCACATAACCCCCATTTTCGCATCCCTGTGTTGGCTTCCTCTTAGCTTCCTGATTGATTTGAAAGTTTTACTCATGACTTTTAAAGCACTACATGGCATAGTGCCAGTATACCTCTGTGAACTTTAATGCCCCTATCTACCTGCACACACTCTGAAATCGCTCAGCAAAAATCTAACTGACAGTCCCTCGATCCAGACTTAGAACCAGAGGAGACTGTGTGTTTGCTGTCGGGGCTCCAAAACTCTGAAACAGTCTCCCTGTTGAAATTCGTCTTGCAACCTCACTGAGTTCATTTTAAATCACTTCTAAAAACTTTTCTGTAACTTAGTTTGATATGGTTTGTTGTTGATTTTTGGGGTAGGCAGGGTGGAGGTGGAGGTGTGTCTTCTTCTTCTGTCATTATTATGACTGTTATTATTTGTTACTGCATCCTTAAAGTGACTTACAAACTCTGCACATCTGTTTATAGTGTTCAGCAGTGAAACATCTTGAGACCATGTCAGATTAATGTATTTTTTAAAGCTATAAATAAATCAAGTCAGACAGAAAACTGATCAGATAACAGAGCTAACAAATCCTAAGTTTTATAATTCACAATAAACAATGATACAATATGATTAAATATATGCTAAAATACAATTCTAACTGCTGCAGAGGACTGTGAGATAAGCGGACCTTGAGTTCGGTTTTGATTTTATTTCGGTCAAATTATATGTTTGTTAACTAATTCTGTTGCATTTATCAACTAAAAATATCAAATACCAGCTGGAAACATCTTAAAATTGCTTCATTTTCTCTCCATTTCATCAAAAAATTATATTTTAGGGGCTTTCCTTGTTAAAGTAAAACATTTTTAGACATCATTGGATGGACCCTTCTAACACCTGATGGAAAATTTGACATTATCTTTTTAAATTATTTAATTTTTGACATTTAACTTTCTAAATGATTAACTAACTAAGCATAAAATTGGTGAAACATTTCTAAATTATGAAAAATTGTAAGTTGACGCCATATTTATGATGGCATACATGCGTGTTGGCCTCACATGGAGAACAGTAACTATTTGCCTAAGAGATGACACGCTGTTTAAATATTGCCTTAAGCACATTTGTCTCATTGAAATGGTAATGATGCATACAGTCAGAAAATCTGCACTTGTGAAGTTTAAAAGATGAAACATGTAACATGAATTACCCAAAAGGAATCCATATATAATTGTATACACTGCGACAGTATATTCACAAGGGAGCCTGCTTAAGAGATGAAAACACTCACAGAACCTTGGGGGAGCACTGGCTTCAACTTCCTGGATCCTGAGTGTGAATCAGAGAAGGAGACTTGTTACATGTTTAGCTTGGTATCTCAGTGATGGTTGGAGTGCAGTCTGCTCTGATCAGTTTAACAAGAATTTACAATGTGTCTGCAGACCCCCCATGTCTCCTCTCTACCCCCTCAGCCAAAGAATGCTCAGCACCACACTGTAAATCAATGTCAACCCTGAACCAACTTTGTCCTGTCAGGGAAGCTTTGTGCACTTGGCTGAGCACATTATGTTCCTAAAGTCACGTCTGATCTCTGACTTTGATCACTGCCTGTCGGACCAAACTGAAATGGTTTTTCTTTTCTTTTTATCTTTTGAGGCCCCTCTCGAGCATTGTCGCCTCAGCATCGGCTTAGCTAAACTTATACGTACATACAGTGCAGAGAGGGCTGTCCAGATTTCCAGGAGCTCACTGTTTGAACATAATGTGCTGAGTACACTTCTCATGGTCCGTATCTCTATAGATAACCACGGAGAAGAGGAAACTTTCACATAATGTTCCTAGCATGGCTGTCACTATATACCATAATCCTGCCAGAGTCAGAATAAGGTTTATTGCCAAGTAACTTTTCACTTACAGGGAATTTGCCTGAATGTTTGGTGCATACAATACAGATAGTAAAAGGAAATAAAGGCAAAAGTACTGCAATAGTCAATAACACAAACAGAGAACAGAAAAACTACAATAAAAATATGAAGAAGATACTTGAAAAATACAATAACAAACAATATAGATGTGTTAAAATGTGTTGTGCAGGATGTGTAAAAATATTGATTGGGAGCTGTGTAAAAGTTCACAGTGCGGAGAATATGTGCAATTTACAGGGATAATAGTCCAAGAGGTGCTTTATTGTAGAAGACATAAAAAGCTGCTTGAGCTTTTACAATTTCACAACATGTTTTCAGCTCTAAAAAGCATCTTTTGTGTCGTACTCATAACCCCTGCACATTGTCATCTCACCTGCAAAAAAACGATCGATCAAGATCTTAGGCTGAAATATCTTTTTAACACATTTTATTGCGAGTATAAGGACAGAGTGTGGGAGTCCTCTCTGCTGTAACTTCATAATAAAATAACAGAAAAGCAAAAATGAATGTTTTGTGAGGAATTTGTGTTTGTATCTGTTTTGTTTTGTAGGCTCATTAAGTCCAGGGTGATTAATCTCTCATTCAGTTGCTTTGTCTAAATTGAATAAATCATCAAACAAAAGAAATTAGGGCTGCAACTAAATATTATTTTGACATATAAATGTGATGATTATTTTTAATTCACTTTATTTGTATGTTAATTCATAAATTCTTTCATCAATAAAATGTCAGAAAAATGTCCGTCACAATTTCCTGGGGCCCAAGGGGACTTTGACAGATTGCTTATTTGGTCCTACAAAGTATCCATAACAAAGAGAGAAAGATAGCAAATTGCTCACATTTGAGAAGCTTGGACCTAAACATGTTGGGTGTTTTTAACGATTTAATACTTAATTATCAAAATTGTCGATGATTAATTTTCTGTTGATCAACTTAGCAATTAATTGACACTAAATCGACACTAAAATCTAATATTGTTTTTATCAGTCTGGTCACCTATAACACTTGTTTTAACATTTTAATGACTATGAAAATGTCGTTGGGACCTGCTTAACATTGAAATACAGTTACTAACACTACTGAATTAAGAGCGGTTTTAACTTTGATGTCAATTTATTTTTAATTTTTTTAAGATTTTAACAGTACACAAACATAAAAAATACAGAACAGAAAAAAAGGGCGACGACAACAACAAATGAATGAAAATGAATAAATAATACTAATTATAATAGTAATCATAACTAGTCCATACCAACTGGTAGCTTTGTCACCTTCTACCTATGCCAACCCTCAATGCCTACATGCAGTTTCACATAGATTGACCTGTCAGTGAGTAGAACAACGTGGGACAGACAGAATGACACACTTACAGTTTCTGTGATTATGTACAGCATACCATACCATGACTTAGTCATACCAAAAATTAGAAAACAAACAACAATATTGGGCCACAGGGGGAGCCACAGCGATCGGTCACATTTTAGCCATTTTTAAGCAAAAAAACGTGGATCAAAGACACAGACAGACACACCCACAGACAGTTTTCATCATTATATAGTAAGATAATGATAAGAATTATAAAATAAAGGATAAGACACTACCAGCTAAAGGAAAAAAAGTGCAATGATATGTCAGTTTGTAGACAACATCCATGGGGTAAAGACCATGGGTGGTCAGGGAAGGTCCAACAGAGGCCTAATGCCCTGTCAGATAGAAGCACAGTGTACAGTCCAATGCAAAGAAGCAGTCCAATGTGGTTCGTCAGCTTGACTCTTAACCCTTCTGATATGTTCAGTAAAGAATCCCCAAAGTGGGAGTTAGACAGAGTGTACCGGATTTTTTTCAAGATGTACAAGAAACCATGTCATTTAGACATTTTGTAAGGCAAAGAGGGGAGGCAGATTTCTGGTAGAATAACCCTTTTTGCTATGACTATACCAAACATAAGAGCTTGCTGTAGTGCAGGGGAACACGTCAAAGAGCAGTCCAGTATCACAGTGAGAAAGTCAGGGACTAACTATTTGCTAGATCCTCCTGAGACCTGAACTTGAATTTCTCCTAGCTATTTGGGATCAGTACGACCCGAATATGTATAAAAAACTAAACATAGGTCAAGATAATTAAGTCCCAATGTCCTCAAACGAGACAACAATAAAGTCCTAATGTCTTTTAAAGAGTACTTTATAATTAACAGTGTCTGAGCTTGGTACTGTTGCTAAAATTGGTCAAATTTGTTGCCATATCAAACTACAAACATTATTAATCATAAATAAACAAGTTTCAACCATAAAATGTGATCAGGTTTTGGACCTTGTCCACTGTTGTATCGGGATCGGCTGCAGACCGACTTGTTTTTATTTGGATTAGTGTATTGTGCTCTTACTGCCACTAGATGGCACAAAAAAGTGTCCTTGAACGAGGACAACAGGTCTAAGTTAAGCAGAATGCAGTATAAAGTCAAGTAAACCCAAAATGTGATGTTCTCATATGAGGACACAGAGTCTCAGGAGGTTATATGTTACAATACAATTGAAAAATGTCCGCCCAGAAATTCCTGAGGTTGGGGCAAGACCAGAAGAGGTGACCTATGGTCCCCATGCCTGATTTACACTTGTCACATGTGGCATGCACAGAGGGGAATATTCTGTTTGATTGTAGAAATGCAAGCCATGGGTGATGCAGTGAAAGTCTATCATTAATGAGACATGTTTTAATCCTTTGTAACCCTCTCGCCTTAATCTGAAATCTCTTCACCTGTATCCTTAGACCAAGCCTCTTTAATATGGAGATAAGGAGTTGCCAAGGTAGAGATTGACAAGATGGGAGATCAAATGCTTGGATGTTGGAGCTCTAGTCATTAGGTCGTACAAGGCGTGTTGTGTGGGCAGTGTGTCAAAATTAGGAAGAGATGTCAGATCTTTTGAACTGAAGATGACCAAATGAGTGTCTATTGATCAGTTTTCACGACTGATAGACCGAAGAAGTAATTGTTAAATATTTAAAGGAGAGGCTGAGATGTGAGACCGCGATATTGTTAGCTTTTAATTTGTGTCTTCATGTGACTTCTACTGCAACGAGACAGAGTCTTATCTGAAACATATAGCCTTCCTGCCCAACAGGAAGCATCTGCTGTACAAATACAGAAAAACTATATAAGCAGATTAGCAGATGGTTCCTGTCCAACAGACCTGACTGCGTTCTCTGCACTTATCCATCGACCCCTCATAGTGCAGATACAGGAAGACTGACTGGAAACTGGCCATCATAATGCTACTGGAATCATTAGAGGCATATAGGCTTACTTCCTGCCAGCTGACATGAACATTAATATCTTGAGAGATTGTCGAGTCTACTTTCCCACCACTGGAGGGAGACAGAGGCCAGATCATAGATGTGAAGACAGGTGCTGACCATTCAACAGCTTTCCCCTGTCATGTTTTGTTCTTCAATTTGCACACGGTCCCTGTGATATGAAGATGAAATGGTGAACTGTGCACCAGTTCCTCCTTATTAAAAAAATGTTTCTTCTCCTCCTCTGAAGCACCCAACTGTGATTGGCTCTCAGATGTCAGATCTCACCCACACATGCCTTGAAAAAAGCTTAAGTGGAGAATTTCCACAGGGGGAGGCTTCACATCGTTAGGGTTAAAGAAGAAAAGGAGGCAGTGAAGAGGTGGGAGCAGGGAGAGCAGCCTGTGACTTGACCATCATCACAAAGTGGGTCTGAATAATACAAAAACACCATGTTCCTTTCTCCTTGCCTTCATGTCATTATTAAAGGTTGCACGCTGAAGGTGGAAAACATTGAGATAATAACATCAAGGCCGGCTCAATCAATTTCATGGTCTGTTTAATGGAAAAGTGGCAGGTTGTCCTATTACTTTGTACAGTCAGTGTGTCTGATGTGGCATAATGGATGGAGATAAAACAGTGGAAGGTTACATCACCAATCTGCATGTCTTATTAAATCCAAGGACTTAAAACAAAATGCCACTAAATTTGCAACTGTTGCCTGATGTTATTAAATTTTCCCATTTTGACCATTCAATTATATTAAATCAGAGATGTTTCAAGTGCTTCCAAGCTTCACTTACTTGGTTTGTTTATCTATTTGGAGTCATGTTTTTTTTTTATTTCTACACAAATACAAAATGTCATACAAGTTTCCCAAACATTTGTACTCTCTGAAATCATCACTACATAGCTAAACCACCCAAAATAAGCTGGCTGCAATTTCATATTATACTACACATAGACTGTAGCGTGCGATCTCTACATGACCTCTCATATATTCTCCAGTCTTCACTCTTATTCCTCCTAATGAGCACCCACCTTCTGCTTTTCACAGAGCCGAGCAAGTGTCACATTTTCTCCTCTGGATAGAAAAATGTTGGATAGGAGGAGACACTTTATGAAATATACTGTGACAGAGAGCAGTTTGGCTGTGGAATCATCCAGGTCCTGGTTATCTTTTGGCAACAGGCTGAGAGCCGAGCACCGAGCACGATGCTGCAGTTGTCTTTTTTATCAGTAGGGGGCAGTGTGGTCACACAGGAGCTGTGCAGCTCTCACTATCCTCTGCACAAAAGCTCTCTTGAGTGCAAAGAGAGGAAAATATTATATAATAAAATCATCTTGGAAGCAGAGCAGCAGTCGCCTAGGAATTTCTGGAAACTCAATATCTCTCTGAGTTTCTGTCTCTGATTCTTGTGTCGCCTTTTGCCTTTCAAGCTCATATTGAAACTATCATGATGCTGCGAAAACCTTTTCATTTTAGAGCGGATACTGAGTTTAGTTTATGCTGGCTGTCTCTCTCTCGGTGCTTGATTCTGTAATTAGAGTATAGACCTTGGATGTTTACCTCTAGATTTTGATTGTAACCTTGTCCCAATACTCCCCGAGTGCAGCACACTTCTTCCTTGCAGTTGGATTTGACAGCAAGGAATCAATAATTAATTCTATAAAAGCAGTTATGTTTTTGGTTCCGTTCACTGTCATATCACAAATATTCGCCATCACACGCAATAATTTTTATCATTCCACTGTAAAAACCAACAAATATTTGCTTCCAGCTGCATTTCTGATTGGCTGAGCCCCACTTGGAGCCTTTTGTAAGATGCCTCTTAACTTTAAAATTAAATTCTAATCACCAGTCTCATGCAAGTGCTTAAAATGGAATAAGCAAATTTCCATTTAAATCACTTCTCTGTTGTATAGCACCTTAGGTGAAGAATTAAATTTAGGCCTAATCAGTATTGAGTGTGGGTTCACTTCGGGCATTAAACAAATTAAGATTTATGGCATCAGATTGCTTGGCTGAAGCCACCCAGTGTATAATAATCATTATTGCACAGCTAATTGTCCACCATTGTAGATAATAATTATTGTGGTAATACCTGCGGGGGAATTCCTCACTGTTATCCAGAGTTCACTGGAGATTAGGGAGGAAATTCTGCTCATTATGGGAATTATAAGCAGTTTTATAATCCACGCTGAACAATGAAATCGTGTGGTCAGGATGACCTGGTAATGTAAGAAATCTACATTGTTGACTTTCTGCATGATGTTCATGAAAGAAGCGGTACGTCCATGTTGAAATATCAAAGTGCCTTCTGATCTAATTCCATGAAGGTGAAGGAGGAGTTGCAGCTGCTGATTTTTAATGCCGCAGTGCAACCGTCTCCAACTGTCTCTCATCTGCTCGCTTTGCCTCATCGTCTTTTATAAGGTGTCGACTGCACTCATTCACAGGCCTTGAAATGTGAGACCCTGTTTCTTGATCTGTTGAGTTTTTGGGGTTATTTCTGGAAGTGACATCTCATGACTTTTTAGCCATGACAGTGTCATTCAGTTGGGCGCTCCACCACTTTGATCTTGACTGATACATCTCATCAGCTTTTGGATGGATTATCACGAGGGTACCCTGAGGCTTAACCCTAATGACTTTAGTGATCCTTTGACTTTTCTTTTCGTATCACCACGAGATTCACATTTGTGCCTTGGAGTGAATTGTCTCAACAACACTTGAGGATTGCCATGAAATTTGGTGCACATATCTACATTGCCCTCAGGATGAATTTTATTGACTTAATCACAAGACTTTTTCATCACTGCCGATCCAGTACACTGGTTTATGACCAAATACCTGCACATGTGATGGCATTCCCATCAGCCTCAGCTGCACTGCTGAACTCATAGTTTGATTGGCTTTGCACAATGCACAAATCACATCATTTCTGTTCAGTAAAACTGTTTAGTACATTGATATTTTTTTGTATAATACTTGTTAAACCTTTATCCCATAAGTAGCAGTATATAGTATATAATCTATACAGTTACTATGCAATATGGAAATGGGATGCAGTTTTAAGGACTTCACACAAGATGCATGACGAATGAACGACACGAAAATGCAAGATACTTGTCTGTGAATATTTCACATCAAAACTTTTCATACTGGCAGCGATGCGAAATTGCAACAACTGGACTGGCATTGTTGTGATGGTGTGATGTGACGTCTGTTCCACACAACTTGATTGGCTGATGCCTTTATTTTAGAGGCATACACTCAGAAAAATCAACCTTTTACGTCACTTTTTCACTTCATAATATTCTCGTTCTGACACTTAAAATCAACAGTAAAAAAAACAACAAAAAACACTGACATGCAAATTTATTGCCCAGATAAAAATGCCCTTGTGTGAATTTGTTGATGCAGATACATCAGCTGCTCTTCCTGGGGTCCACATGTAAAGATAACAAAATAAAAAGAAGTCATTAATATATGAAAATAATAAACAACATGCAAAAAAACCTAAACAAGACACAGTATTAAAGTACAACAGTGCATAAATTTCCGCCATTCAAATGCATATTATCATACTTCCCTGTGTGATCAACTATTACAACAGAACATTCATATTAATATCATTATAGGACACAGTAAAGGCTTCATATCAGTCACTGATGCACATCAACATCTGGTGTGAACAGTCATTGACAGGAAAGGGTTATTAATGGTCAGTGATGCTCAGTGATGAACAGTCCTTAAGTGCAGCTTCACATCTTGTTTTTTTTTTAAACCTTTCTTTATCCTGCATTTCCAAAATATGATCTGGAAGGGAGTCCCATTCAGCCAAAGCTGAGCACTGCGTAGTTTTAGATTGGCTCTGGTTTTTGGCAGTGTATAGTGACCTCTAGTGGTGTGTCTGGTGAGGTCTGAGAGCGTGTTGGAGCAAAGTTTGAGCTTACCATAGAAGCAGTGGGTATTTTCAATACATTAGTGTTCTTTACAAAAGAGAGAAGAAATGCTTTTAACCTCTTCTGTGCAAAGGCCTTTAGTCTTGCTTTGTTGTTTCTTACTTCGATGTGTATAGTCTGGGCTTGTAACCTCTTAAAACAAAGTAGTGTATTCTTGTGACATGTTATGGCCTTTGTTTCGACCAGCTGAACCTTTTTTCCTTCTCAGATCGAATTATTTGAAGGAATCTCAGAGGCCTGAAGATGTAAAAGTATCCAGCATTTGTCAAGAAATAAGCAGCACATTTGAGGAAAGCCCTTTATGTTGTTGAGGGTAGAGATTAGTTTCTTTCAGGGAAATACACAAACAATATACATCCGTTGCAGCATTAAGTGTTCCCATCAAAAATGCATGATATGCTTTCCCGAGAATGAGAAATTTCAGTCTTGGTGGGTGTCTGACGAAAGGTTCAGTTCTCAAACTAACTACACAATGCACAAGCATTCTCCCACATGCATTTTAAAGAATAGATCGAGCGGCATCTGAGTCTTGCTGCTACAGTTTATAACCATGACAACCTGTTGGTCATGTCATTGCAAAGAGTCACGTGGTTGTATCGAAGAGCGCGGACATTGCGTAGGCGTAGGAAGAGGAGGCACAAGACAAACCAACCATCACCTTTCTTCTAAGAAAGGAAAACACACGAACGACAGAGACTGAAAATTACAGGAAAATTCCATTTTTTTTTTTTCTCCTCAGAGGCATTACGGAGTGAGAGACATGTGAACGGCTGGTTTGTTAGGCTCACTTTATAATTAGACTTTGGGCTGCCACCATCATTTCTCATCTCTGTGGAAAGGAGAGCACCAGTCCTCATCAGAGCAACCTGCCTGGAAGGTGCTCATTAATGAAGTGACGGACACACACACACACACACACACACACACACACACAGAAGAATACTCACATCTACACTCATGAGCCCGTTCTACTTTATTTACTCCAACAGCTCAAATAATTGTTTTTCATCCCATTTCTAAACGAGGACAGGTTTTTAACAGCTGTGAGATAACGCCTGCCCCAATAATCTGAGCATGATGACACACACACACACACACACACACACACACACACACACACAGACACACACACACACGCTGTAAAGACAAAAGTTCGACGTCTTAATTATCACGCTGCAGTCAGTTTTAAGGATGCTATCAGCCATTTCATTCTCTTCATTATCTTCAAATTGTCTAAAAAAACAGAGCAAAGTCAGTGTGAAGGCTGAAATATAAACACTAATCATATTTTATTATTCTAATGTTTATTCTTAGGTAAAGAAACACAGCATAGCATATTCACTGAGTTGGTACTGGTATATATAGCCAGCTTCCTCCAGCTCCCATGGGCTCATCTCTCTCCCTCTCCAACTAGCCAGCAAACAAACTGTGGTCTACCTCTTTGTAAAACATTGTTAATAGTATCATGCGGTTATGTATCGCCGCTCTGAGATCAGCGGGGAGGAAAGACTATCCTCTCTCCTGATTTAGGAGTTTAGGTAAGCTATTTGTATTTTTGGTTTATTGTTTTTGTGTGAGTAGGTAACTATGGGCTGGTTTGCTTGAGTTAAAACATATCCCCAAAAGTTCTGAGCAATAAATCTGTAAGAGCTGAAATTTCTTTTTGCTGCTATAATGCAAAACACACACATTCTTGTACTTCTAACTTTGTGAGGACCGTCACTGACACTATGCATACCCTAGCCCCTTACCCTAACCCTAACTCTGACCTAAACCTACTGCCTATTGCCTACTGGTTTAGGTTCTATTTGATTTTTTATAGTATTAATTGACATGCTTTTTTATTTTATTTTAGTTTATTTTTTATTTTTTATTTTATCTTATAGGCCTACATATTGACTTGAATAACAATACTTTAACTGATATATATACACTGATGCATTACCTTCTTTTAAAACTAAACGATATCTCTTGTGTGTTTATCGATTGTTTTAAATAAACCTTTTAAATACTTACTTTTTTTAACAAACACTTACCTTTGTGTGTTTCTGTTGTGTATATAATTTTTAACACTTTTTAACCTCAGTTTTTAACCTATTTTAACCCCACACATGCAGCATTTGATCAGTTTCTTCAATTCAATTCATTCAATTCTTTACCATAGTTTAGCTGAATTTTAATTTAACCTACTAAATAATCAATTTATTCATTTATTTTATTTACCTATTTATGTATTTATTGATCTATTTATCTATTAATTTATCTTATGAATCTCATCGGCAGTCACCAGATTATTTCTCCAGAGACCCTGGGGGACGGGAGTACTGTTAATAAATTACAAACTTCCCATTGACCCACATGCGCAGTGGCCCAGTACCCTCAGATTTTATCCAAAATTTTAAATTATTATGTTCTTGGGGCTCTTCCAACCTTGATCAGGGCGCATACAAGGACATTTTTGAGGAGATCCCATACTACCACTCCCCAAGAACCCATGCCCCTTGGAGCGCTCTTTTCAGAGCGCTGCATTTTAACCCCAACCTGACCTAAACCTAATTCTAACCTGAACCCTAAAACAGGCATTTTTGAAAAAGTGAGGACTGGCCCAAATGTCCTCACTTTGCAAAACTGTCCTCACTCTGTTGCTAAAATATGTTTTTTGGTCCTCACTGTGTAGCATGTACAAGTACATACAAACACACACATACAAAAAAGGTATAAAATATAATACAGTAACTTGAAAGTAGAAATCTGGGAATCAGCTGATCACCCACAATAACTGAGGGAGAAGATTGAGGGGTCTGACATTTTCGTTTAAAAATAAGCAGGGTTTTTTGTATTTAGCTGACATTAATCAACATTTGTGCAGGAAATTTTTGGATAGATACATAATTATGTCTGCAGGCATACCTACTTAGGTGCTGCTGCACATTTGACGCCCTAGGCAAGCTTCCAAGGGGGGTGGTGAACTCTGTGTGGCACCCTAAGCAGCTGTCTATGTCGCCTATAGGAAGATCTACCACTGCATACATACATACATGCATTCATAAATACATAAATCTGCTACTAGATGCAGTATGAATTAACAATTAATACATTAACTAAGGAGAATTGTACAAAAGATCAAACCCCATGAGATATGAGATGATGTCTCGCTGACAATAATAAAACACTGTGCTGCTGTATACTGAGTGATGACATTTGGGAAGTTTACAAATTACAATAGTATAGGTCATGAAACCAAGCTGGTGCTAAGCCTATCAAGCACAGCAAGAACTTCTGTTAGATTTGTTTGTCATCACGCAAACAAAATGGGCTCCTACTTTTTCTTTAAAGCAGTTATATAAGCATTAGATTGTTCAACAGATGGTACAAAAAAAGCAGTTTGCCCTTTATCCAAGACCAGCTGACTCTCAGTTTAATTATACTGTATGTGATACATGTATTTATACATGTCATATTATTCCTGCCGGGCTGATTCTTCCTTTGTCTGTGATTATTTAGACAAAATTAGATGGTATTTTGCTTTTGCTCTCTTTGATTTTTATACAATGTAATAAGGGTATTGGAGCAGCCTCTAGTACAATTTACAGTGCACAGTGCCATTGTTTTATAAAACTGTAAATCAACAAATTTTGCCATGATTGGGATATTTATCTGTTTTTTTTCTTCTTATTAAAAATGTCAGAATTTAAGGATATTATATATATAAAGCATATTAGGAGCGTTCATAATGCGGATATACTTGCACCCTTTCTCATGCCTGTCAGTATAACTGCTAATAGCATATTGTACCTTGACATTTTTAATATTGCCTTGCTATTTTTATCACCAAGCGCCTCATGTTGGGAGTAAAAGTGTTATCAGCATTCCTCACTGAAGCCAAAAGGCACTGAGAGCTACAACCTTGGTTTAGACCTCAGGGTTACAAAAACAGTGTACTAAGAAGGAGTTGCATGCAGAATGCATTTATGCCCATTGCTGATTACATACACACATACACACACTGTGATGTCACACAGTGCTGTTGCCTCTAGCAGCTATCATCCATGCTAATGTGATCCACTCCCGTTTGTCTCTACAAGCACATTTACTCAAGTACAGTTCTGATGTACTGTCACTTTACTTGAGTGTTTCCATTACTCCTCTTTACCTCATTTCAGAGGGGAATACTTTACTTTTTACACCACCATTTATTTGACAGGTGGAGACACTTGTTACTTTACAGGTCCAGATTTTGAAAACAAAATATATAATCAACAAATTTAAAAGAAATAGGATTTTTTAATAGACTGAGCCACCAAACAGTATATGAAGTAGTTAAAGTAGTCTCACCTTAACTACTTACAACAATAAGTGCCACTTACATGTTTATGCCTCAGTGTTAACATTCACTCTGAACACTCTGAATGGCACCATTCTGCATGGGCAGCACTTTTACTTTGATGCTATAAGTATATTTTTAATCACTTTTTACTTTTGCTTGTTGAATACAGATATTTTATTGATATCAGGGTATATGGGGTATAACTACTTTTACTGAAGCTCAGGATCCAACTTCTTCCACTAGTCATACACTGTTCTGTTGGATGCTTTCCTGTGTACTCTTAAAAACAAAATCTTGCGTTGTGATTTCCTCCCATGGTGCAGGTCGGTTGTAAAAACAGGATGCAAAATTCTCTTCTGTTCTTTAAACTGAACGTATGACATTCAGTGTCCCATAAGTCAACACATGAACCGCAAACCACTATTCAGGACCGCGTGAATAAAGATCAATCAAATGATTTCTTTGTTTATTTCATAGCCCAAATGATTAAAAGTTATTACAAGCTAAAGAAGACAAGTTATTATGTGCAAGCACTTTGAAATATTTTATTGATCCTGTTGAATCTATGTTATCATTTTACTGTCCCATCAGATCAGCTCCAGTATCCAATTACAAAACAGATTTCCAGCAAATAGGCCAGCTGATGCCTCAGAAACAAGTCATAAACCATGCATTGTCCAAAATACTGATCACCTATAAAACATATGCCCACATTACAAACATATCTAAGTTTTATAAAAGGGCTTTTAATTGTGCCAGAAAGTTAAGCCAATGCAAAAGTGCCCTAAACATGCATTCTTTCTAATGGCCAGCAGGGGGCTGCTCCACAGGTTGCAAAGGAAGTCTGATTGTATACAAGTCTATGAGAAACTGACTGTCCTTCTCACTTGAATTATTACCTCATGAGTTTATGGTGTCAACTGATCATTTCTTCAATACAGCATGACGTTTATTTTTTAAATTGTGGTCCCATTTCAAGTAAAATAGACAGTAAAGCAGGGTATGATTTAGAGCGTGGCTTCCTTGGGATTAACAAGTTGCTACCATGGTGGTGTCCTCAGGTTCTCAGTCAGATCCACCCCTTGCTCCTCCACACCTCCACCCTCTTGTCCAAATATGGTCACTTCGGGCTCCAAAAATCCAAGATGGTAATGGTCGAAATGCTGAACCCGAGGCCTGACATCAGTAGTCCACAAACCAATGAGTGATATGTGGCGACATCCATTTCCTTTATTCAGTCTATGGTTTCATGGCAACATTCATGGCAGATTTGCAAAGGAAATTACAGTAGAGCTCTTTCTAAAGTTGACGGACAAACCAAATGTCCATCCTTTGTTGGACCTAACCTGACTGCTAAACTCACATGTCTTTCAAGCTCATTCACAATATAAAGCACAGGTTTTCTGTTAACAGTTCTCAAACTGAAATTATTCAAACACCATCACTTGAGTAATTTTCTTAGACTTTAACAAGCCCTTCCACAGCCACATGAGACCATGACTCTGTAGTGCCCCTTAAAGTGTGAAAGCTCCTCTCACCCCAGAGCAGCATTTCATCAATAGCAATGTCTTCAAAGATGGTGGACCTCAATCGATGGCTGTGTCATGTGATGGACTATAGAGAAAATGATCAGAAAGAGGATACTTGTTGCTAGAGAGAGAGAGACATGGGACTGAGTGTGAAGAAGGCTAACAGGGAGCTAATGGGACATGTGTTTGATGTGGTCACATGGGCCGGGGAATTACCTGTGGTAATTGGGGAACAGGGAAGGCAGCAGACAGATTGTATTACCTGAAGGACTGACACACACATACACACACGCACCCACATAAGACAACTCAGACTAGAACCAGCAGCATAGACACTTTTGTTTACATGTTTGTGTGAAAGCTGTTAAGCCAATTGGGGTAAAACCATAAACAATGATTTTATGTCTTAGGTCTTTGTGGTACAGAGGAGGTTTTGAGGTGGTGCTCGGCAGCACCCGGGAGTTGTCTGACATCTTATCTGATTCACAGTCTTCACTCCAAACACGTAAACCCTTTGCCTGAGGCCGCTGAGGCAAATCCAGGTAAACACAACCATTCCTTTCTGATGTTTCTGAAGATGAAGTAAAAGTTAAACAGCGATAATAAAAAAGTGTAATGAAGTTTAGACTGAAGAAGGACTCTATTGTTTGAGACAACAGAACAAATTTATTCGTAAAGCACCCTTCATCAACAACGCTTCACATGAAGTGACACCAGATAAATAGGCGTAAATAGAAAACGAGGCCACCGTGACACAGAGTATACGGGTCACCTCCACACCGCCTGTATTCAGGCTGTGCCATAATGTGTACATTAGAATTAAAAGACTCCGGCATTACTGTTTAATGGCGCTGAACCAAATTAAACATTTAAAAGGCTCCACCATCAAAGTGATGTAAAGGGAAATAAATATTAATGAATGAACCAACACTTGGTTCAAAGGGTTGGAAGCTAGGAAAATTAAAAGGGAGCAAGGGTCTGCATAAAGAAGGATGCTCAGCGGGGAGACTGCAGTACTGAAGGGGTTTGATTCCCCCCGAGACCACACACATAACCAAATGCATGAATTCATGTTACTGTAAGGCATGTTGGTTTATAGCACATCTGTTACAGCACACCAAAACTGTATATGTTCACAATCTGTTGGAATCACGTGAGACATTAAATCATTTATACAAACAGGATATTTTCATTCAAGACAGCCTTTCTTTTGCACAAATACTCTATATTAGCAAATCCCACGTTTATATGAACAGGCTTTCATTCTGCTTAATCCGTACTTGCATGCATCCTGTATTACCATATGTATGACATGCCGATCCTATGAGGCTGCATTTCAATGTAACCTGAGATGTAATGCTAGTAAATAAATATATATTGACATCAGTGCTATATAACACAGATAATACTATAATATATTGTTGAACTATCTTATCATACTTTCCTTCCACAAACATGTTTTCAGGCCATTCTCAGCACAAGAAATAGCTCTAAAAAGTTTTTATGTACCTTGTTACGCTGCTATACTAAACCTGGCTTGTAAACCCTATCATCTAAGGCTAGCAAGCCCATAACTTAGTGCCTCTCCCTATGTGTTGCATTAGACGTGAGAAATGTGCCTGGACTTCCATGGGTGAGTGCGACCCATCCTATCTGGGGGGTGAGTATGGTTGACTCACCACCAGGCCTCCACTCTTGCTGCTCGCAACCAGATTGCTCAGACCAGGTGACTCTGCTGGACACCCCTCTGGTGCTGTTCCAGTGGACCAGTCGGCCAGGTTGAATGTGTATTTACGTGGATAATTCCTGGTGGTGTGTCAATGCTTTCTTTGTTTCTTTTGTCTTCAGAATGTCTTGCCTCCGGTGTCTCCCTCGTGGCATGCCCGTTAAGTTCAAAGCCCTCTCCAGCTCTCCCTCCAAGTGCGGCTAATAGCGGCTAATGAGTCAATACCACCAACCCCCATGTGTGACCCTGCCTCCTACTGCCTGCCTAAACCATGTCCACAAGACATTCATTAAACTACCCATAAAGCTATCATAACAAATCTAATTGAATGTTAAGTGTTTTATTTTGCAATACCTTTTCAAATTAAAACCACTACAAGGAACTTTTAACTTGATATGCAAGAGTCTCTCGTTTCTGCTGATGTCTGTGCGCGACCTACAACAGCAAATGAGACCATCGGCGTGAAGATGAGCTATTTCTATATAGTGTATATCCATACCTTTAGGAAACTGTGTACGGGTCTGTCCCAGGTCGCTTCCAGGACGAAGCAATTTACAGCACTCAGACGGCACACGTCATCTTACCTAGCTGCTTACATTTGACTAGTAGTGAAATGAAATAGTGACTCTTATAAATAGTCGCTATTCCTTCTCCTCGACCCGACGTCCGCGGGGAGTTAAAATAGCAGCAATCATCGGGTAAAAGTTCTGTGAAAGCACTGGACTCACTAACAGTCAGCCACGTCTTTCACCCCGCGCCAGCGGGGATGAGGAGAGCAGGGGCCGCGGGGCTAGAACACCTTATCCGGGCCGACCACAGGTACCAGCCAGGCGTCGACAGGGTCCAGCGAGTGCTGAGAAATAAAGAGGCGAGGCACCGCTCCATACTCAGTCCAAGAAGCCGTGGAAGTGCTCGCCAAACAGGCCTTCAGCCTTACCAGCCGACCGCTGCGTTTACCCCGGCGGCGGTGGCGCTTACGCCGGAGAGGTGGAGCTGGGGTGCAGCAGAGGTGAGCTGGGATCCCTGATAGGAGCGGGGGCAAAGTTTTCCCGTCTTGTTGTTTCATTCATCCCCAAAACAAACACGTGCGCGAGCCAGGTAAGTGTCTTTACGACAATACGCGCTAGAGCTCATGGGAAATGTAGGCTTCATTCCAGCAAAACACTACATCTTTTGTCCACAGGGTCGCCAAAATCAACTCAAAATGAAAGTTCCTTGTAGGGGCTTTAAAATAACAGGACATCGTAGGGTGTATAATAGGTTAGTAATGTGTATTTGCAATCTGTCACTGTCACCCCACAGCAAGAGGGTTCCTGGTTCAATCCCAGGAAGGAGCCCCTCTGTGCGGACTTTGCATGTTTTCCCCATGTCAGTGTGGGATACTCCGGCTTCCTCCCACAGTCCAAAGACATGGATTGGGGATAGGTTAATTGGTGACTCTAAATTGTCCGTAGGTGTGAATGTGAGTGTCGCAGGGCTCTTATGTGTCAGCCCTGTGATAGTCTGGCAACTTGTCCAGGGTGTACTCTGTCTCTCGCCCAATGTCATCTGGGATAGGCTCCAACCCCCCCGCGACCCTCAAGAGGATGAAGTGGTTATGAAAATGGATGGATTGATGGATGGATATGTAGAAACTTTAGGCACAAATATACTTGGTTAGGGTTAGGAAAACATGTTTTGGCTTAAAATTACCCCGTTTGGACTCCACAAACACAGCTGGGCATGTCCCGACCTCTTGTTGAAAAATACTTGCCTATGACGCCACGAACATGCTCAAAGTGTCTCGACCTCTCATTAAAAAAATAACTGCTTTTGTAGGTCTTGACCAGCAGTCTGCTGCTGTCTGTTTCTTGCTCTTACCATCCACTCCCTCCTCCTCCTGATGAGTAACTCAGCTCATATACATGTAATCTGAACTGTGTCATACGAGGAACATACAAATGTAAAATATCCACTGTCTGCGGATGCCACACCAACATTTTAATCTGCTGACTGGGCTGGTATTTGTGTGCGGCCCAGGTCGCTTGACATGGTAAAAAATATTGAGGTCAAGAACAACGGGCAACACCGGCGCTACTCGTCTTCTTGAAGAATGCCTTCTCCAACATTTGTGGCAGCTTTAAGGATGCCGTAGGCAAGGTAGACGGCTCATCACAGTGAATGACAAGTGTGGGGGTGTGAACTTGACCAAATGAGGGGAAGAGGTGATGACTAATGATTCCTTTTCCTGACTCCAGGCGAAAAGTTACATTTTTGTGTGCAAGAGCCTCCTTCATGCAGGCAAGAATAGCGATATTCTCCTCTGACTCAGACAGGAGTTAAAAGTTTTCAGTGACGGGGTGTCAGAAAGTCTCAGTTTGACCTGAACATGTTTCAAACTGTCAGGGTTAGGTAAGCTAAACCCCCACTGAATCCTGTCTATCATTTCAATCAGCTCTACTCAGCACAAAAGTGATAAAGAAAATTGGATTCATCTGAATGCACGCATGAACAGCTTTGATCCTGTCCATTTATCAGGAAGTTGACATATCAGCAAACCACATCTATGATTTAACATCACGCACAAAGCACACCCAATTACACACTCTGAAGGAGTGGATGACGTGTGTTTTCTGATGTGTGACAAATACCACCGCAGTGTGTGGGAGATCTGAAGTGTAAACACAAGTCGACTAAACTCATTACATATATCCTTACATTTTGGCACTGGTACTGGCAGCCACATTTTAGTATGTTTGTCAGTGCACAAAGGGTGCCTTTGATAACACTTGTCTGACTGTTGGTGCATGTCCACTGGCTGCAAAATTAAATAACTGTTGTAAAGTGAGCATTGAAAGAGCAAGTGCTGGAAGAAGAGGAGCACATCATGATGCATCAGGACAAATTAAAACATTAATTATTAAACAGCTGGTGTGTTGTCAGCAGACATTCGGCTATGCTCCTCATTAAAACACCCTCCCGAACATCTCTTAAGTATTTTATCTGATTTAAATTTGCAAATCCCCTTTGGTAAAAGTTTAATTCATCCTTTGCCTCAAAGTTTCAGGCCCACATGAGTTAAATATATGCAAATGAACTCACAGTGACTTCCCTTGCACATTAACTCACAACCCGCCCTCCCGCTGGATTTGTCCTCACTCTAACCCCATGTGAGGTGAGCGGGAAAATAATCGTGCCAGGTTGTATTCTCCAATGACCCGCTATTTGCCTTCCATCTCAGCTTGAACTGAGAGACCTTCTGTTTCTGGTAGACATGTGGAAAAGGTCTGTCTCTTTAGGCGTAGACACGGCATCCATAAAATTATTTATGCTTTTTGGAGTTGATTATGTAAGAACACTGTGAAGATTTTTGGAATACATTTTAGAATTTGTGTTGCACTGCCTGCACCCTGATATGTAGGTTTGTCGTAATAATATGTCTAGGAAGCTCAGAAGGGTTTGAGCCTTTTCTGATTATTAATATTAATTGATATTTTTCATTTGGGTTTTTTGCATTTATTATCTCAAGGGAAACAGGCGCCTGCACACTATGTGCTCCCAAAAAGATGACTTATTAAGAACAGCTTTCACGTTTCAACATTCTGATGACTGTCAAAACATCATAATTATATGTAACACATTGTTTTTGCCTTATTGCCTATGCATCTGATATCATGTTGGGATGTGCATACACTATCCTGAAGCACAATAAAAATAAGTATCATTTACACAAGACTGTCTCTGCAAGGTTTGTGCTTCATATCAGGCATTCAAACCTGAGATGCCAAAAGTATTTGGGGAAATGTATGAATTATGCAACCATGTCTCCTAGAAATTACATTTACAGACTACAAATTTGTTTTTCCAAATACAGTTTGAGGGAAATATAATGGCTGCTAAATGATGCTCATTTGTTCCATTCAGGGAAGTGTGTACCACACAAAAGTTGTAGGGAGGTGGGTGTACAAAATATGGGACACTGACACCGATGTTCTTTTTATGGTTAGGGTGAGACAACAAAAGCACTCTGGATAAGGTTAGGGAAAATCCTGATTTCAGTTACAACTATTATCAATATCTTTACATTTACAAAGGATCACATGATTACTTGTACTTGTAAGGAGCTTTACATCTTACACCTCATTATCTTGGTTTTACAACAGATTTTTTGGTTTATTGAAGGTATTAATGGTTAATAGTAAAGGCCTGCAGTAGGGGCACCACCCCTAGTCCTGGCAGTGCAGTTTGTTCACCTCAATTTCAACCAGGAGAGACTTATTCTGATAGAAGAGAATGTTTATTTACATGTGCACATATGACAAATGTGAAGTCTTTGGGGATTAGACCCCATCATGATATAATCTATTCCAGGAGGGCGGTAAAGACGTAGAAGATTAGGGAACCTCCCCTGTGGAGTTTTGATGCTGGTGGTGGTTATGGTGGTGATGAGATGCGATGAAGAAGGAGCTGAGGAGCTGTGAAGGGGAGTTAGCTTTTGATGAGCTTGTCCTGGGCTCTGGATAAGGTGAGTGGAGGTGAACAGGGTGGAGGAGGGTGCGATGATTCCACCTAGGAACAGATTTAAAGTTTGGCAGCAGCAACATGAATGTCTGAAGGAGATCGTGGCAAAGTTAGATTCACTAACCAGGAGAGGGAACACCCATAGTCAGCTACTTGGTGGAAGTGGTGGGAGTGGGATAGAGAGAGAACTGTGAATGGATAGAGCATAAGGAAAGTCTTCCTGACTGAACTTGCGCTGACCTACATGTTCATCAGTAAGTAGTCATTACAGTTAGTACATACTCGAGCACTGATGCGTATGGTGGAGTGGAGTGTATGTGGAGAGCATTAAAGTAGGAGAATATGAAAAGGCAAAATTCATCCAGGACACAGTCAAAAAAAAAAAAAAAAAGCAATGAGAATGTTATTTATTATTATTGTTTCTTAGCTAGGTTGTTTATCTGTGTTGATTGCTAATTAGCTCTTGTTTGCAATAAATAATAATACAATAAATATTAAAGATAATACTTTTTTTGATGGGAACCTGGGTCAGGGAAAGCTTGCCTAGGGCGCCAAATGCACTAGGTCATAGTTTCGTTTTTCAGCTGCAACAGGCAGCTGTTTTCACCAAAAATTCTCTATAACCCACTGTACACTATACTTCCCAGCACCAAACAGCCAGACATACACAGTTAATGACAAACTGGTGAATGGAATGGAGCGTTTAGCAGCTAAGAGCCAGATATTTCCCTCAGGAGATGGTGGAGACCAAAAACAGAGCTAAAAGAAGAGTGATTATTGGACTTGCATTCATCAGTAGCCAGAAACATGGATCCAAATTAATAATCATGCTGCTCTGTAATGTTTGCTGACAAGTTTGCCATGTCAACTTAAAAGATGATCATATGTCTTTGTTGTGCTGCCCCCAAGTTGTTCAATAAATCATACTCATACATGTCATATAATATATGACAGTCATACTTTGCCATGAGTTGGTACTTTATAGAAAGATGAAGCACAGTGTCAGTGAACATTTGGTCGATAACTTGGCAGATATGTTGATTAAAACCAATAATAATAAGTAATTTGGGTGACATTATGTTTCTCTTGAGACATATTTGCTGTTGCAAATGAGTATTATATTAACAAGATGTCTAAGAGAGGGGGATTCAAATTATGCCGTGTTATGATAGTTACGAAATTGTGAAATCTTAAGAAACATGTCAGATGTATTCTGTTGTATGGAAACATGTGAGGTGAAAGTTGACACAGTAACAGAATGAGACATTACAGGAGCCCGATGTAGTGTAACCTCCAGAGAAAAAAAAAACATGACCAGTGAACATAATTTCAACATCATGTGGTGGAATACATTATTCAGCGTCACTGGCTGAACTTAATTTCATGTCGGTGGAGCGTCCTCCATCCTATGTACACTTGTTTGATGATTTATTCACTTGGTGCTGGGCCTGTTAGCTGCCGACACATCTGCAATCGTCCATGGATGGCAACCCGGCTTGTGTGGAGTTTGTGGGGGGAAAAACAAGAGGTGGAGAAGTGTGTGGGTGTCACCGTGACCTTGTGAACAGGCATTTGCTTTTGCTGTTAGAGCCACAAGTGTTGTTAGTGGACTTCAGGTCGAGGTTAAAAGCCGTTTCATCTGCCACATCTAAATATTTAATGACCTTGGGAGCATGATTAAAGCCCCGGTCGTTTCCCATCAGACTTCTTGTGATCAAAGAGATCTGTTGATGACGCTGATGATGATTTCATGTGCTTGGTCATCCAAGAGGACTTTTTTTTTTTTTTTTTTTTTTACAGATTATTTGAGAAAATGTTGCACAAGATACAAGTCGTCGCTTGCAATAATAAGAAGACTTGTGATGTGGGGCTTAAAGACAAGTTATTACGCTGCAGATTACCAATATTACATTTGGCGTGATAAAATAAATTAGGTTTCTTAATTACGGGCACATTTCCCATGTTTGGCTGGTTAATCATCCTCAAGATCAGTGTTCTCTCTCCATCTCATTTTTATTCTCTCCCTGTCCTTCTGTCTTCCTCCCCAAGCTCGCCGTTGTTAGTGCTTAGGATTTGGAAGAATATCTGCCAACTACCCAGTAAGCGAGTGCCAGCCAGCTTCCGATGTGCCTGCGTTTTAAATAGTCCATGATTTAAACTACTCCCTCTCTCCGTCTCTGTGGCCCCTGAGAAGGAGCTGTGGAGATGCTGTGTTATTCTAAAAAGCAACTGGGGAGTGTTTGTGTTGAAGGAAAACTTTGCTGCCATTTAATGAAGCTTTAAATCACGACGGAGCTTCAAAAAGAAACACGCTCGTCCTCATTTGAGAATAGGGTCTCAAGCAGAGGTTGCTTAGCATGCTTTCAGTCGATGCATTCATGCTTTTGTATTGTCTGAATTAGAATTTAAAACCATTTATACACACCCAATCAGTATTTCTGTGTGCTGTTGGGGGAGCATTTGTTATTGTATTCATGAGTGTTTGCCATCACTGAAAATTTTCCAATTATCTGATAGAACAATTGAAAACAGGAAAATACTAAGAAATGTCTCGCCTGGGATGAATGCTCAATGAGAAAAAAAAGCAATTGTGATATTGTTTGTTTAAAGTCATTACCTGCCACCACCAGCACCATCATTAAAGTCAACGTAAGAGGAAAATAAAGAGCATGGGAAGGTCTCCCGCTCCTCAGAATACTAATGAACACATGAGTACATTTGAATGAATAATGTGAAATGTGTGAAGCATGAGCAAACTGCACATGTGGATGGATATGTGTTGTGTAGATTTGAAGCTGTCACTGCTGAGAGTCAATGGGATGATGCAGGAGCTGCTTTGTTCACCTTGGTGCAATGTGAGTGTTTTCTGGTTTGAATCCCTGCGGCTCGGGACGAAGTAAATGGTCTCCCCACTCTCTGATTGCTATTATGTTGCCTTGAGTGAGATGCTAAAGACCTGCTTGGCAGGGGAAAAAGTTGCTCCATGGCTGACAGTCTAAAATTAATGAGCCTTGAGGAAAAAAATGTCCTTGAAACATTATGGATGTCTGTGAATTTAAAGGGGAATAAAATGTTCCAAATGTTTGAGGACAGCCTTTACTACTGTGTCCTGATTTATGGAGGTTGTAAGCCGTCAGTCAAGCAGTGCAGCCAATGTAATTTCATCCCATTAGAAGAATATTTTGCCAAAAAAAAGATCATTTGTATGTCAAATACTCACCTCGTGTTACGTTGAATTTGGGAATAAAACATTGTGATTTGTGCGTGCTTCAACAGTGAACAAAAAAACACTCCCGATGAAGTGATGTCACAGGGATCCCCATTTAACAACAGCAAAACTGAATCAAAACATTCATTTACAAACTCCCAAACACATGATTTTTTGCTAAAACTTTTATTATTGAAAACACTTCTGCAGAAACAGTTTTAGGCACTATATTATTATTACACATCCATGGGCACAGACGAGGAGAACTGCTCAATGGAGCGCACAAACACAGTTTGACCACATGCGCTTGCAATGTGTGTTACTCATGAGCCAATGCTCTATCATAGCGTAATGACAGAATAGTGTGATTTGCAAAATGACTTCCAAAATGACTCATATGACCGCCCCCAAAATGACATATATTACTGTTCTAATGGTCGCTGTTTTAAACAAGTACTTTACATCATAAAACGGTTGCACTTCGACCCAAAATTACCTGTTTAGATTTAGAAAATACATCCTGATTTGGAGGCAGCATGGTGGTGCAGGAGTTTAAAACTGTCACCTCACAGCAAGAGGATTCTGGCCTCGAGTTTTCTTCAGGTTCTCCAGCTTTCTCCCACAGTCCAAAGATGGTTTGGGTAATTAGTGACTCCATATTGCCTGTAGGTGTACTGTAAATGTGAGCATGAATGATTGTCTGTCTCCATGTGTCAGCCCTGTGATAGTCTGGTGACGTTGCCCAATGTCAGCTGGGATGGGCTCCAGCCTCCTGTACTAGGATAAGCGGTTTTGGATAATGAATGAATAAATCATGGCATTAAATAAGTACTTTTGTCACTATCCTAAAGTGGTATATGTCATGGGACATACCTCACTTATGACATGTCACATATGTTACTAGCATAGCATGCTACACATACTAGCATTCTAGACTACGTTGTGAGTAAAAGAATGCAGCGTTAAAGGGAAATTTCGGTTTATTTCAACCCGTCTCCTATCGTCCTAAATTTGTTTCAAGTGACTAGTGACATAAAAATAATAGTTAGCATGTTAGCCGTTAGCCTAGATACAGCCGGGGCACATAGTAGCGTCAGACCTGTTAAAACGTAAGTGAACAGGCATACTTCAAGTGCAAAGTTGGTCCACTAAACAAGCTTTTTTTCCACAAAGACCGCCTCATATCGTTAGGATAAATGTCAGAGAACATATAGAAAACGACATGTAAACGTGTTATCTTACCAGTGTGGTGCCATGTTTGTTTACCATTTAGCTCTGCTTTCCAAAGCGCGGCCAAAATATGGCATGTTGTTTTCTATATGTTCTCTGACATTTATCCTAACGATATGAGGCGGTCTTTGTGGAAAAAAAGCTTGTTTAGTGGACTAACTTTGCACTTGAAGTATGCCCGTTCACTTACGTTTTAACAGGTCTGACGCTACTATGCGCCCCGGCTGTATCTAGGCTAATGGCTAACATGCTAACTATTATTTTTATGTCACTAGTCACTTGAAACAAATTTAGGACGATAGGAGACAGATTGAAATAAACCAAAATTTCCCTTTAACTGTGGCATGCAAACACACCGCTCACCACTATAGACAGCTTCTTCGATATAACATTATGAAGACTATGCCGATTTTTATACAATGTCACTACGCTCCTCTGCTCCTGTAATAATTACTATGGCCACTAGAGGGCACTGCCTTACAATAAATGCACAAGAATGGGTCGCATTACGGCACTGTTGTTCGATGAGTGTGGGCTGTATAAGTACAAGTGTTTTAAAAGAAAATAGACAAATTAAGCACAGTTCGTTGTCATATGTACATGTAGTTACAGGTAGAACAGAGGGAGGTGCAAATAATAACAATAGCAATAAAATAACATACAGAAAGGTGCATCAGCGTCACTATGTTACAGCTGTATGCCTGCATGCCTGTTTGCTCTTGTTTTCCGTGTACTGACACTTCCTCCCCCTCACCCTCTCTCCTCTCTCACAGCCTCACATGTCCCGCTGATACAAACCTGTGGGTCCTCCAAGTCCTTGAAGCTGTGGTAGATCCTTCCTGAAGCTTTCTCCACATCACAGCTGTCATCCTGCTCCACCACTCCCATCCACTTCTCGTATAGTCAATAAACAATTATATTCACACCTCAGTTGGTGGTGTTGTTCTTGTCTGTCAAATGGTTCAGGAGTAAAACATGTTAACAGCACTGGATTGAGTTGGATAGTCCATGATAATAATCATTAACAGTGTCCACTAGTGTGAGAGATGTTGTTCAGACTGATGGCCAATGAGAGGAAGGATCTCCTACAGTGCACCTTTGGTGGTATCGGCCGGGTGCTAATGGCGTTTCTGTGTTCATCCAGAAGAGCTTAAAGGGTGTGAGAGGTAATCCAGGTGGACTCCTAGGTGCTTGAAATCTTAAACCACCTCTAAGTCTGTACCTGGAGGCACAGCGACAGTGTTCCCACTTTCCCTATCAGCCCTGCGGTATATATACAGTACAGGCCAAAAGTTTGGACACACCTTCTCATTCAATGCGTTTTCTTTATTTTCATGACTATTTACATTGTAGATTCTCACTGAAGGCATCAAAACTATGAATGAACACATGTGGAGTTATGTACTTAACAAAAAAAGGTGAAATAACTGAAAACATGTTTTATATTCTAGTTTCTTCAAAATAGCCACCCTTTGCTCTGATTACTGCTTTGCACACTCTTGGCATTCTCTCCATGAGCTTCAAGAGGTAGTCACCTGAAATGGTTTCCACTTCACAGGTGTGCCTTATCAGGGTTAATTAGTGGAATTTCTTGCTTTATCAATGGGGTTGGGACCATCAGTTGTGTTGTGCAGAAGTCAGGTTAATACACAGCCGACAGCCCTATTGGACAACTGTTAAAATTCATATTATGGCAAGAACCAATCAGCTAACTAAAGAAAAACCAGTGGCCATCATTACTTTAAGAAATGAAGGTCAGTCAGTCCGGAAAATTGCAAAAACTTTAAATGTGTCCCCAAGTGGAGTTGCAAAAACCATCAAGCGCTACAACGAAACTGGCACACATGAGGACCAACCCAGGAAAGGAAGACCAAGAGTCACCTCTGCTTCTGAGGATAAGTTCATCCGAGTCACCAGCCTCAGAAATCGCAAGTTAACAGCAGCTCAGATCAGAGACCAGATGAATGGCACACAGAGTTCTAGCAGCAGACCCATCTCTAGAACAACTGTTAAGAGGAGACTGCGCCAATCAGGCCTTCATGGTCAAATAGCTGCTAGGAAACCACTGCTAAGGAGAGGCAACAAGCAGAAGAGATTTGTTTGGGCCAAGAAACACAAGGAATGGACATTAGACCAGTGGAAATCTGTGCTTTGGTCTGATGAGTCCAAATTTGAGATCTTTGGTTCCAACCGCCGTGTCTTTGTGAGACGCAGAAAAGGTGAACGGATGGATTCCACATGCCTGGTTCCCACTGTGAAGCATGGAGGAGGAGGTGTGATGGTGTGGGGGTGTTTTGCTGGTGACACTGTTGGGGATTTATTCAAAATTGAAGGCACACTGAACCAACATGGCTACCACAGCATCCTGCAGCGACATGCCATCCCATCCGGTTTGCGTTTAGTTGGACGATCATTTATTTTTCAACAGGACAATGACCCCAAACACACCTCCAGGCTGTGTAAGGGCTATTTGACCAAGAAGGAGAGTGATGGAGTGCTGCGGCAGATGACCTGGCCTCCACAGTCACCGGACCTGAACCCAATCGAGATGGTTTGGGGTGAGCTGGACCGCAGAGTGAAGGCAAAGGGGCCAACAAGTGCTAAACACCTCTGGGAACTCCTTCAAGACTGTTGGAAAACCATTTCAGGTGACTACCTCTTGAAGCTCATCGAGAGAATGCCAAGAGTGTGCAAAGCAGTAATCAGAGCAAAGGGTGGCTATTTTGAAGAAACTAGAATATAAAACATGTTTTCAGTTATTTCACCTTCTTTTGTTAAGTACATAACTCCACATGTGTTCATTCATAGTTTTGATGCCTTCAGTGAGAATCTACAATGTAAATAGTCATGAAAATAAAGAAAACGCATTGAATGAGAAGGTGTGTCCAAACTTTTGGCCTGTACTGTATATAAATATATATATGTATGATTCCCATTCACTCTTCGTCAGATTGTCTATTGTGCTTCCATCCTTGCTTCCAGCCATCTGTCCTGTTTGACGTTGCTTGCATTATCCCTTGCCAGCCCATCTGACTTTTGCCACGCAGCCTGACCTCCTTTGGATAAGTCTGCTTGGTTTTTATTTGGCTGCCTAGTTTTGACTTTTGCCTGTTTTTGGACCACAAGTAAACGCAAAACTTTTACTCAACCCGTCTGTCTCTGAGATGTGAATCTGGGTTGAAAACTTTTCCTTAGTTATGTCGAGCTGCAGGTAGTTCGGCCCACACCACTCGACGAACCTGTCCACAGCACCTGTGTATTCCCTGCTGAATACACTCCGCAATAGCAGCCATCCGAGAATTGAGTGTTATGTCTGATGTCCAAGGTGTAGAGGGTGAACGAGAGAGGAGACAGGACCGTCCCCGGGGGATCTCTTTTGTCTGACGCACATGTCTGGAGCCTGACATACTGTGGCCAACAAGTCAGGTAGTCTGTGAAGAATCCACCCACGTGTTCAAAAGATGAAGAAAGAAAAAAACACATTTCTGCTACACAAACTTAGGTTTACTTTTCTGATTTTTTTTAATAAAATATTGGAACTTTTCTTCTAAAATGATTAAAATTAAATAATTTTAAATGGGAACATTACAACTCACAGCTCATAGAAAAAGCGATGAGGGGTTGTGAGTTAGTCACACACCAAAAATGTTGGAAGCCAGTGGGTTAGATGAAAAGCAATGTGACTTTCATTCATAATTTACCATTATGCAGGTAAATTCATTTAGACATGCTGTTTAAAATTTTGTTTCCTGTTTTCTTCCCCAACAACAGAGCTTGCTAAATCTAATAAACCATACTTGATTCAGTCTTGATATTCTCCACAAATAAAAATCTTCGCCTATAGGGACGTTTATGTTTTTTTTGTTTTTTTTTTATTCATACCCCTGATATTTTATAGAAAACACTACAAATAGATGAGCTACTGCCTCACTGCTTCATCGACATGCTTGAGGCTCCAGCTTGCATCACCACTGTTCACGTTTCTGTTACATCACAGCTCATTTGAGCTTTGTGGCTTTAAAAACAGCCCCGTTCCCCTAAATCAATGCAATGCAGTCCCATATGTGAAATGAATGAGGAGCTTGATGTAATTGCCTGAGGAGCACAGTTACTTCACAAATGAAAAATATGCTAATTACTGCAAACACTGCATAAGTGTAATTTTTCTAAATTAAAATGACTGGCAGTCACCGGCACGTATCCACCCACGCACACACTACTCCACAAAATATACATACACACACATGTACGGCAAACTGAAGAATTAATAAATTCCCTCTGTTCTTTTTCACCTTCCTCTTTTCTATCGATCACATGAATGCTGTGCTATATAGGCTAAGCGTAAGCAGTGCCTTGCGGGAAGTTCTGCTCCCTGTGCCCTCTGGAAAACTCATACAAAGCTTCTTTTGAGTTTAAAGTTTCCTTGTATCTAATATCTACAATTCATATTATCCATTCAACAGCAGGCCTTGGATCAAGCTTTGTTGCGGCTCCCTGCTGATGTACTTTTGGGAATGAATCATACAAAGCCTGTGTACAAATGAGTCCATCCTGAGCTGCAGAGGGTGGCATTTTGGACCCAAACCTACAATATAACCTTTGCTACGGAAGCAACAAATAACAGGAGAGAGAAAAAAGATAGGTAATCAATACAGTAAAACACAGGCCCACCCCCTTCAATGATTGAAGAGGGGCTCTGAAAAGATCAGTTCCTCTTGACTTTATTTTACGGGATACAAAAAAAAAAGGCATTTAAGTGACCTTGCTGGGGGTGCAGCAGAGACAGCAGTGGTACCAGTGGCATTCATGTGTATCTTGAATAAATCAGCTGATATTGGAGCACAAAAAGTGCTTAGACACAAACCTGCTTTTTCAGTTACCTCATGCTAGGAGGAAACCTGCCAGCTGTCTTCTTCTGTTAATCTAATCTGACCGTTTTGTCTCTTGATATTGTGTTTTATTGAATCTGAGTCTCATAAAGCAGCCACGTAAAAAGATTACTCATAACATCCCTTGGTAATATAATAGCCCATATTTAATAAATTACATCCAATTGACAAAACTGATATTTCATGACCTTCAAATACTTTCTTTAGACCAGACTGAGGCGGTAATGAAAAAAACCTTACTTACGGATAGGATGTCCAACTAAATCCGCCAATTTGGACACACTGGACATGGTAGCCTTTTAGTTGTGTATTCAGTCCACTGAGATGAGATTACATGACAAAAGGTCACCGGCCACTTTATAAGGTACACCTGTTCAACTGCTCCTTAACGCTAAATCACGTGGCAGCAGCTCAATGCATTAAGGCATCTAGACATGGTGAAGACGACCTGCTGAAGTTCAAACCGAGCATCAGAATGGGGAAGAAAAGTGATTTAAGTGACTTTGACTGTAGCATGGTTGTTGGTGCCAGACGGGCTGGTCTGAGTATTTCAGAAACTGCTGATCTACTGGGATTTTCATGCACAACCATCTCTAGGGTTTACAGAGGATGGTCCGAAAATGCCTTGTTGATGCCAGAGGTCAGAGGAGAATGGTCAGACTGGTTTAAGATGATAGAAAGGCAACAGTAACTCAAATAACCATTGGTTACAACCAAGGTATGCAGAAGACCATCTCTGAAGGAACAACACGTCCAACTTTGAAGCAGATGGGCTACAGCAGCAGAAGACCACACCAGGTGCCACTCCTGTCAGCTAACAACAGGAAACTGAAGCTACAGTTCACACAGGCTCACCAAAACTGGACAAAAGAAGATTGGAAAAATGTTGCCTGGTCTGATGAGTCTGGATTTCTGCTGCGACATTCAGATGTTAGGGTCAGATTTTGGCGTAAACAACATGAAAGCATGGATCCATCCTGCCTTGTATCAGCGGTTCAGGCTGGTGGTGGTGGTGTAATGGTGTGGGGGAGATTTTCTTGGCACACTTTGGGCCCTTTAATACCAACTGAGCATGGTTTAAACACCACAGCCTACCTGAGTATTGTTGCTGACTGTGTCCATCCCTTTATGACCACAGTGTACCCATCTTCTGATGGCTACTTCCAGCAGGATAATGCACCATGCCACAAAGCTCAGATCATCTCACACTGGTTTCTTGAACATGGCAATGAGTTCACTGTACTCCAATGGCCTCCACAGTCACCAGATCTCAATCCAATAGAGCACCTTTGGGATGTGATGGAACAAGAGATTTGCATCATGGATGTGCAGCAACTGTGTGATGTCATCATGTCAATATGGAGCAAAATCTCTGAGGAATATTTCCAGCACCTTGTTGAATTTATGCCATGAAGAATTAAGGCAGTTCTGAAGGCAAAAGGTCCAACCCAGAACCCAGGTGTACCTAATAAAGTGGCCAGTGAGTGTGGTGTTTCTCTGAGTCTGTCACAGTGCAGACAAATCAATAAAATTGCAGTTTTAAATAACTGTTAGTGTTTATTTTTCCGTATAAGCCTGAAAAAGCACTAATGCCCCAGCTGACTAGGAAATTGAGCAGGCAGACAACTCAAACGCACATCACGTGACGCACTCTGGCGTCTGTGACGTAAATCTAACGCATTCTCGCAGTAACGCGGAATATTTAACTTCAGCCTCAAACACACATTTCAAGTCCGAAGTTTTTCGCTGTTTTTTTTCTCTCCCAAAGCCGGATTTATTCTTCACTCAGAGGACACCACTACACTACCACCACTTCATCCCCTCAGCAGGTGAGTGTGTGCTGCTGCGCCGACAGGTGTGTGAGCTGTTGTCCTTGCTCTGTTCAGCCTGTGGTTGTTTGCTTGGAAATATCAGAAAGGGCTGAAGAGCTGCTGTTAAGCTCATTAGTTGTTTTGTTGTATTGTCCTCGCTGGCGTTTAATTTCTGCTCTTTAGAGATAATTTACACCCAGCTGCCGGTTTATTAGGCACACCTAATGCCATTTACCGTGTGTCAGTAATGTTTGAGTGCACAATGCTAATAAGGCTTGTAAAGCTTAATGGAGTGCAGCTACACCTGTGGTTTTCCCACAATGACATGTCAAAATGTCAGACATGACAAAGGCCTTTTATTACCTAACGGTGACTCAGCTAACTTTGCCTAACTTTTCTGTTGTTGTAGTTGTTTGGCATGTGAATTATGATGCTTTCATACTTTTAATGTCAGTAGTAAAATGTGACCATATGTTTCAGTATTCTGAGTGTTTTGGGCTGGTTTGGTCATTGCCACTGTTTTTACCTGACATGTTATCTTGCACATAGACCATTCACTTCATTATTTAGCTTCATAGGAATATCAGCCTGGCTTTTGTCATATCCACATGTTCTTCACACACTTCACATTTTGCTAAGCATTACATAATATCCTACTTTGTCAATTTACAAGTGACTGGTTTGTGTTACAGCTGTCTTTAGTATTCATATCATGAGAAAGGACACAAGTGTGAACTTTACTTTCTGGTTTACACTCAGCTGCTCTCATTACCAACTTTAAATTTCATTATCCTGATGGTCATTTGCAGTGTCTCATAACATTTCCTAATTTGAACCTGCCTGCTCCAAGTCATGAATTATGATGTGATTAGTGATTTAATATGTTAATTGTCATTAAGTACAAGGATGAATGAGTCGGTTGGGTAATTGTGCATAGGTGTTATAATATTATTTCACGTTGCTGTATATCTTCTATGGTTTTATCGTGTGGTTGTTTGGCTGTAACTGTTTGTGTGCTATTGTCTTGGCCAGGTCTCCCTTGTAAAAGAGATTATTGATCTCAACGGGACTTACCTGCTCTAAATATGGGTTAAATAAATGCATAAATAAATCATTGCTGCGTAGCTGATGTGTTTTAAAGGTCCACGGTGTAGGATTTAGTGACATCTAGTGGTGAGGTTGCACATTGCACCCAAGAGACTTCTCCTGTGTGCCAAGCGTGGAGGAGAACTTGGGTGAATGGGCCAATGTGAAAATGCAAAAACATGATAGTCACATCTAGAGCCACTGTTTTATTTGTCTGTCAACAACATATTCTACAATCATAGTTATGAATATTTTATCCCATTTCTACCAATATATCCCCCTAAATCCTGCACACTGGACCTTACAGCTGGGCAGACATTGTGCGTTCTTATTAATCTTGCACACTGTGTGAAGTGACATTAGTGCTGTGTCTCTATTCAGATGCTTCATTTAGTACACTTTCATGTAGTACACTGTGTACACTATGTACTTACTTGTGTAGTGCATGAATTAAGACAGGATAGTGTTGTCTTAAATTGAACGCGGATGTTGTCCACTTACCAGAAGAAACAATTGCACCATTTTACTGCTTATTCCATTGTTTGATGGCAAACTGCAGCCGACAGAGCGTTACCGCCAACATTTGACCTTGATTATTGCCTGCCAAAATATTTCCTGCCTTGTTTGCTTGTTCACTGAAGCAGCCACAAGTGCTGCAGCTTCCTCTGTCACCATTTTCACAAGTTTGTTGGTACCTCTGTTTTTGCTTAGCTATGGCAACCATTGGTGGTGAGCAGTGTCCAGTGTTCCACACTTAACCTTTTGGCCATCATCAGTACACCATCTGGGTACTCATAGTTTAGTGCATTTTGCCATACTTTTTTGGTGTGTCTTCTGCAAGACCTAAGCCTGCAACTTAAACACTCACCCTGTATGGCACACATTTCACTAGTTACTTCCCACACTCAGTTCATTTACATGGACAGTTTAATTCCACTTTCATTCGGAATGAAAGGCCATTCCGATTTAAAGTGGTCATGTAAACGGTCATTTCGATTGAAAAATGGTCATTCCAATTGAAAATTAAATCTGATTAAATGGGGTGGTTTATTCCGTTTGTCATTCCGAATGAAAGAATTTTGTGTGCATGTAAACACTCATTCCTCTTTAAGTTCATTCCAGTCTTTCTGTGCATGCTCGTTTCCTTGCCCTTCTGGCGTGATGACGTATATAGTGTGCATAGCAACGGGCTGAGATAGAGCAGTCGGACTCGTTGCGCTCACCGGTTTCCATTCGCCAAGGCACGGTCTTCTATCTCCCTTCTTCGACCTTCTACCTCCCTTCTCCTCCTCAACAGACGAAGCATTAGCAGAACAAGGTTGTTGTCGTACTGCTGCCTCAAGAATATGAGCAAAACAAGCCCGAAAAAGGCACTAAGAAGCTCGTCGTCAAGCATCTTGTTATCCGGAATGAGGACTACAGTGTTTTCTTCCGGAAAACGTAAACACGTAACATCTGCCCCCGCCCCCTATCCAATCAGAAACCTTCCCTGCCCCAAACCTTGCGCAGACCCGAATAAAGATGATTAAACTGATCCCCTGTGTAAACCCTCATTCGGAATGAATATTTCCCATGTAAACTACCTGGAAAAACTTTAATTCCGAATGAGAAGCCATCATGTAACCGCACCCAGTGACTAATGGTGCTGTGACTGATCATGGTGACGTGGCAGTTTCTGTTTGATCCACATAGTAGATTCTACATAATGGTGTTGGGGTCTGTATGTGGTGCTGTTTTGCGGCAAAGTGTATCACGGTAGCTGTGGTTGTTGAGACGAGGCGGTGAGGTCAGAACCTTGATGCAGAATTTCAACATGTTTAGTTTTCACCAAATCCCAGTGAGTTGTCTGACTTCGGAATAGGATCGTAATGAAAAATTCTGATAACTCTGCATATCTTAATAATTCACCATATAGTTGGTCACATCGATTTTCACAAACTTCTTGACATAGAAGCCAATATAAGACAAATGATCGCCCCGTTATGGTTCAACTGTTCCAAATCTTTCACAAAATCTAAAAGGTTTCCATCCCCAAGTTCAGAGCCCATTTAAGCAAATTAGAGAACAAATTACATTAGTAATGAAAAGTAATTGAGCAGCCTGTAATTAAAACCAAGACAAACGGGCTTGTCAGCTCCACTTTTATTCTGCATTTGGTCACGTTTGAGTTTTAATTCCTCCATTTGTCAAATCAAATGTAATTTAGTTGATTAAATGGATGCCTTGTTGGCTAAATTAAGAAACGACTGGCTGGTTGATTAGCATGTTGACTTTCTACCTGACTTACTCAGTTTTGTGTGTTGTGGCACTTTACTGCCTTGTTTGTGTGTTACAGACTTGCTGGCTTGGCACTTGGCTGACCTGATTTCTGTCTGTCTCCACAGCAATTTATCTGTGTAAGTGACTAACTGACTGCCTGTGTGACCGATTGGTGTGATCAAATCAATTTAAATGCATGCCAGATGTGGCGACTAGCATTGACAAAATACTGTTTGGTTTTGATAGCCACGCTCGCATATGGTAATTCGTCCCCCTGTGACCTGCGTATCGTGAAGCAGTTCAGGAACAATTGCTTATGATACTCTAACAGCTTAAATGTGATTGATAACCAGTTGCGGGACTGTGGCAGTTGTATATTTATGATTGCGTGAGTTTAATGGCCTGACAATTTACCGTTGTGTCCCTCTCTCTGTGGAGCTATGTAGTTAAGCTGCATATGTTTTTTCCTCTCGACAGTGTGAGAGGAAAAAATGGCACCAACAGCTCTCTTCCCTTAAGATTGTGATGAATTCCCTGCGCTCTGATTAGGCCGTGCTGGTTTGACTGGCCATTGCTCTCGCAAGGCAATGGGCCCTAATAGGCTTTGCTAAATGGCCAGAGCCCAGTCAGACAAGGTGGGAAGAAAAAACCGTCATAAAACAAACGTGTGTGTTAGAGAGAGCAAGAGTGTGAACGAGTCGATGATAGAGTGAGGTACAAGAGGGATGGAGAGAGTGAGTGAGGGAGTTGTTTCCTGCACTAAGTGGCTGTAAATGGCTGTGGAAAACAGTTAACGAGTCTGACCTGGCGGGGAACCAGAGGGTAGGCGGCTGTCAGGTCAAGCCTGGCAGTCTGGGCATCTGTGTATGTGTGTGTGTGCTTGCCTGTGTGTGTTTATTTGTTTGACTCCGGTGCCCAGCAGTCAAAATAATAAAGAGTTCACCTGTCGATTAGGTCTCCAAACAGGAGCTCCACAGTCACAACTGGGCCATAACAACCCTAATAATTGCTGCAGGCAACCCCACCAGTGGTAAACTGCCTTCATATCTGTGTGTGTGTATTAATAGGAGAAGGACACACACCTCGATGTCAATTTTACTTACAATTGGACATTAATTGCGACGCTGATTTAGTGTGACAGGCATGCACACCCGCAAACACACACTAACTACCTGCGAGTACACGGCGTTACAAAACCAGTTGTGTCTGCCCCGGATTGCAATTAACCTTCAGCAGAACAAATGCGATTTGGAAGTGTAGTATTGAACATGGAGTACCGAGCTGATTTTACACTTTGCATTCCGCTCTGTTCAGCACATTCTGGTTTTTCATCACATTGTCTTGTTCTTCTTGGGTGATTCAGGCTCCCCGATGAAATAAACACCCCTACTTAGTATTTAGAACAGCGTTTTAATCTGGTAGCACCATAAACTTTTTCATTTCCTCTTGAAAACGTTAACGCCAAAAGGCTACTAACTCACCCCGGGGAGTCAAGCGTTTTATATAATTTATAGCTGGAATAAACATTTTCTCACATGTAAGGCTTTTAGCTGTCAGGGATTTTGATTATTAAGCATGATTTTCCTCCCATAGGAAGCTGCCCTCAGGCTGTATAGCTCCTACATGTATGAACCATTTTCACTCCTGCAATATACGGGCTTTTCATTTCTTCATATTAGAGTGTTTGATAACATGTCTCTAGGCAGTCCAGTGACACAGAGGTGGTTGATTAAAAGATAAGTGCTGCTAGGATGGAAATGCGGTGTGATATGTGATAGAAAAAAATGGACAAAAACAAATCATCACTAAAGTAAAAAGGTAAAAGTGTAATTTTTGTACATGAAAAGTTGACACATACTTTGGATTGCGCATATCTTTTTCTCAGTACTATGTATATTGAGGTTTTGTTTGTTACTTTAGAAAAAAACACTTCTGAGCCTGGTGCGTGCTATTTACACCTGCCCATGAAGTCATGTTGCCACTCCTGCATACACTGAAAATGTTTCTATTCTTCTTCATTACTTTTGATACAGTTACCAGGCATTTTGGCATTAAAATGCTGTAATTTAACAAATGTAATGTCCTAAACAGCCATTTATACTGTGACAGTTTGCATCTAGTATTAATAATTTGGATTTTGGCCAAAAGTCATGTTTCTTCCAGTATGCTAGATATCTTAAAGGGGCAACAGATAGCATCTTTTCCTAAATATATCATTATGAAAATAATGTGGGTTGCACAGGGTAGTGTCCACAGTAAAATCAGACTATCAGCATTTACATAGGTTACATAGTGGCTGTGCAATAAGCCTCTGCCACCGGTGCCGAACTTTCACAGAAATAATCTGCTTTACGGCAGGAAACGCGTCACGTATTGCGAAATTGGTTGGTCAGCCAATCAGGGACCTGGAGCAGGTCCTTATGAGGAGTTGGGCATGAGATAGTTGAGTCAGGAGCACAATGGCGGACGGACAAAGTTTGGAGATAAGTGAAAAACAGCCTCCCAAAAGAAAACAAGCTCCTCTCTGTCTGAGGAGGCAAAGAAGAGCAAAAAGGAGAGTGATAAAAGAAGAGGAAAAACAAGAGTAAACCTCAGTCAGGCGTTCAAGAGATGGAGGGAGCACCGTGACCAAAGGGGCTTCAAAACTGATGTCCAGCTAGCTTTCTTTCTAATGGATCAGTAAGTAACACGGCTAAATGTTAGCAAGATGATAGAGGACTGTACTGTACTGGCTGCTAGTTCATTCCTAGCTGGCCAGCATCGCAAATCGCCTTAACCAGGGAGCGGGTAGCGAGTGTTGGTCAGTTGACATCCTCGTTGCCATTCTACGGCAGCCCTTGGACAGTGATACCCCCCTCCCTTCCTTCTGTTCTCCTCTCACGGAGGCAGCTATCGACGGACATCGCCCAGCTAAGTTACGCCCAGCTAAGTGAACACTGAACTTTGTTTCCCCATTCAATTTGAGCTCCTACCAGCGCCGCATCATTTCCATACGGTACTGTTTATTCTAGAATCAGGACTGTTTACATGTGCATATTGGTATAATTTCACTGTGAGTTGTTTGTACTGATACTGTGCATTCTGGTATAATTATTTGCGTTACTATTTGTTTTTTTGTTGTTGCTCGGTCTCTTTACTCATTTATTGGGTAGAGTGTCCACACACCTTCTCATTCTACATATACATAGAGGTATACTGGTGGCTTTACAGCCTACATTTTATTGATTATCTTTGATCCCCATGGTCAATTTGGTCATTGCGACAGTGCGACGCAACACCATTGACATTAGGTGGCACCAAGCTAAAAAAAAAAACCCGAATCCTATCTGTTGCCTCTTTAAGTATCTAAAAGTGATTCTTCCATGCAGGTAAATGAGACAAATTAGACAGATTAATCAAAGTAAGTATTGATTTTGGTTGTAAGTTTTGCTGTAACTATGTTGATGAAGGTTAGGGGTGGGAATCGCCAGAGAACTCACCATATGATATTATCACAATACTTAGGTCATGACATGATAGTACGGCGATGTAACAAAAGCCTTTGTTTTCAACAACGCTGTATGTGGACTGTGTTATTTTCTTCGCTCTCTCAAGAGTTGGATGGTAGTTTTGTCAAGATAAGTGCGTCCAAGGTTGGCTAATTTTTGGGCGGAGCGGGTTTAGTGTTAGCTTGGCCATCTGCAGCTAACGTTAAGTCTGGATGGTGAAGTGTGAGGTGAGCCCTCATGTTTGTAGTAGCCTATCTCCAGAGTATTTTATTCTCATATGACACTGCTTACAAATTTCACGTGTCATATCCAAGTCCTTCTTTCCTTCTGTGTTAAAAAAAAAAAAAAATCCAAAATAAGTCCAGACGTTTGATTGAAATGCCGACGGCGCATTTCTGATTTCTTTCTCAAGTGGCTCCATCTTTATTTTGATGAACTTCCTGCCAAATACCGCTGACTGAGACCTCTGCTGACGTCACCAGGAAAAAAAAAACACCAGCACCATTTAGTGGACCCAAAAAGCAATTGAATTTATCATTCCAGTACCAGAAGTTGTAAAAAAATCTGTATTTGCTAAACTTAATGATTGATACTTGCTGTCTGTGTATCAATACAATATCGCCCTGTGAAATATCACAATACTACACTGTATTGATTTTTTCCCCCACCCCTAATGAAGGTAGTAGTGATTTTAACCCAGGGCTAACTATTTACATTGGTTGCACAGGTGCCGCTTTTTAAATTTAGGTGCACCACCACTTTATTTAGATGCATGCAGAATTTTTCACCACACCTTTTGGTGTCCCAGTAACACATGTTTAGCCTTAACTTTTTTGTCAATTCCCATATGCATAGGTAATTTCTTCACACATTATTTAAATGTGGCAAGCTGTGGTTCTGGAGAAGTTGGGTCAGGTTAGGCATCTTACTGGGCACAGGGGATCAGGTGGTGGAGTGATTGCCTCTGCCGATGATGTCGGGTTAGGGTTGGGCCTTTTAGGGCTGGGGAGAGTGTAGAGGGCACTGCAGCATTTTTCTTGACGAAACACCAATCAATACTCTCTTCATCTTGTATTATTGGTATGTTTGAAGGTTGTGATGTAGCCTAAGGAAGAGTACAGGGTGCAGTTTCACACATAAACATTGCCTTATTGTTTTTCCCCCACCCGTACTTACCAAAGAAGAATGTCAAGGTCAGAGCCAATAAGAGGCGGAGGAGGTGGGTAAACAAACAATCGTAAAACAAAAAGAAATCACAAACAGACAAACAAAAAAAACTACACACTACACACCACAAATTGCTACATTTTTAGTCGACCAAAAGTCTGTGAGAATAATAACCTAAACCACAGTGTGTCCCTAAACCAAGCCATTTGTGTGCCCGAACCCACCAAATCTGAAATGACCACAGTGATTTGTAATGCTTTTGGAAGGCACTGACAAACAATATTGTCCTGTCTAAAAGTGACGTTACTTTAGAAAACACTCACATTTTTTCAGGGGACTTGTTGATAGAACTTGCGAGTAATATGTCATCGTCTCCAAATCACCTCCAACGCAGTTTAAGTGTGACACTAGAAACATGACCAGACTTTGGGTAGTTAACACTACCTCGTGGGTGCATGTAAAATTTATAGTATGTGCGCTAGTGGATGAACACCCACCTCAAAATTTGGTCTCTAGCCTGGAGATCCTCCCCACTGGTTTCACACTGTTGATAGTAACATGTGCACATGTGTTTATTTTTCCTGTATGTGCACTTCTGTGTGTCTCTGTTTGACTGATTGACGTGGACTGATTGTTTATTCATGCAAAAACACAGCTGAGCGTTTACTCACAGAGGGCATGTGCGTATGTGTTTGTCACCGTGTTTTTATTCACAAGAGGTGGGTAAACATATGTACACCTATTTTATTTATGATATGACGGTAATTGTGATGCTGATTTGGTTTGGCAGCAGCAGACACGTGCACACAAACACACATAAACATGTACCAACAGCTGCATGAACATGCTACTTACAAGCCATTTGTGCCCGCTCTAGAAAACAATTAACCTTGAGCAGAACGAATGGAATTTGGAAGCGGAGTACTGAATGACGCATGCAGAGCGGGGAGTTCCTGCTGTTGCTCATTAGTGACGTGCAATACATGATGTACAGATATGGAGCTGTGCCACGTGTTTGCATAAACACGATGGCTTGTGCTGTTCAAGAAAATTGGCTGTGCTTTCATACTCATCCAGTGTTTAAGTACGAGTCAAATGCTGATGGATGGCCTCCATCAGTGTGTGTTGTTACAGATGAATCTGTGTAGTACAATGGCCATACCTCTGCTTTGTTATTTGCATTTTAAAACAAAATGGATCAATTTTCTGTGTGTGTCTAGTGTCATTTTGATCTTAGAATGATGCAGCAGATGACTGAATAATATAAACTGAAGTGGGGTGTGATGGTGTTATCAAATTATTGAAAGTGGGGTGGGCTGGATGAAGGATAAATGGATGGAGTACTCAGAGAGTCGAGACAGAGGGCGGGGTGGTTGTCTCATTTTCGCAATCTTAAAGCTTCAAGTCCTCATGAGATACGTGAAGAAAAGGACAGAGGCAGAAGGACAAAGAGGAGACAGGAGAGAAATGTGGTGATTGGGGGATAAAGAGGAGGTATGATTGACACAGACAGGGAAAGCAGAGTTGAGCTGGTCTAAACAGGGTGGTCTGAACATTGGGTTGCAAATAGAGGCTCTTTTCTCGTAAGCATATTAAAATGATTGTTAACACATGAAGGTTGCTTCAATTTGGTCACCTTGCCTGTCAAATAAAAAAGATGAAAACACAGCCAAGGAAATCATTCATGTGTCCTTGGTAGAGCTTTCGCTTTGGTGCCCACAAGCAAGCTAGCTCTGGTAAACCATGATTTTAGAAATGTGTTCAGTGCAGCAAAGATATGATAAACCTTTTCTACGGCAGAAAAAGCACGAGCGAAACAAATTTAGCCATCAATGGCTCACTTCCATCAAGTGTCTCAGTAAACCATGACAGTGAGCCAGCATCACGGTGTCCATTTAAGGACATCCTCAGGTGTCAGACCTTAGAAGAATAGTGTGAGATCTCAGACATAATGGCCTTAAGAAAATGTCTCGGCTTATGTCTCGGTTTATCTATTTACTGACCCATCAGCAGGGAATGCATGAAATGTCATCAAGACACAACAGCGTCAGAAGGGAAAATGGTTGCGTCATCAAGTTGGGACCTCATCAATACTGGCAGGCGTCTGGCACCAAGGAAACACGATAGTAATTTTTAGGAGTTCTTTCTTTTCTTACGTTACTTCTGCCCCTGTCAAGATATGTTAATTCATGGTTAGATTTGTAAATGCAGATTTTGATAAATTGTAGGAAGATAGCTATTTTAAATTAGCCTGGAAATCCAGACCCAAATCTAGGAAGATTTAGGGTCTGGCCATGAGTAATGAAAATGGCCCAACTCGAGGGGCGGCACCAAGCATGCATTTGAAAATATCACTGCACGCAATTGGATAACACTACGACCAATCAGAACAATACACAGGGTGACGTATTCAGAGCGCTACCAGCGGAGCTAACTGGTAGATTAGACTCTTGCCGTATCCGGTCGGCAAAACAGCAAAAACGTCCATCTTGCAAAGGAAAGACTCGAGCGCCGTCTTCTGTTCCTCTTTTAGAGAAAAAGTCAAGTCTAACTCGTTCATTGTAGCGGCCAAAGCCGTTTCAAACAACTGGTGTTCATCCGTAGCCATCTTGCAATGTTTACTGACTGATTCTGGACTTCGTCGTCGCACCGCTGTCGTCATCTGTTTAGCTCACCTCTGGCCCGCGTATATCAGATACACCAATGTGATTGGTTCAGCTCGGCTGCCACGGCATGGGTAATGAGCATCATTACTGAGTGCCAGAGTGACTCGCTGAGCAAATTCAAATTGTGCTCTCGCGAGAACTCTGGATTTCCAGGGTAATTTTAAATGCCTGCTGTAAAAAATACACTGAACAGTTTGTGGCCACTGTAATGATAGTATTAACAATAGTGATTAATAGTATAAAACCGAAGTTATTGTTCTTGGTTCAAATGAGCTGCAGTATCAGTCAATAAGATTATTTTATTGTGGCAGTAGTGTTGCTAGGTACACACAAAACTCACTGTTGACGAGTCCAGTGGACACACCCTATTTCTTTCCTGATAATGCTACCTTGTTAACAATTCCCTGTTGAAATCATAGAAAGAAAATGCAAAAAAACTCAGAAAGATTTGTGTAATTTTTGTAAATAAATTGTTGTATTGAGATTTTTATTTGTTTAATATTCAGGTTCACGGGGACTCACTACCAAAAAGTAGTAGTATCAGTATCAGTATTACTGTGTGGATAAAGTATGGTATACCTTACATCATTATGATGTCATAATTACCTAATAACATTACCTGTCAGTTAGTGGCTCGCTCTATGAGTGTGTTTTGTCTGTGTGTTTAGGAGTGAGTGAGGAGAAATTTCTGTCCTCCATCAAAACTAAATAGCTGACCTCATGTTGTTCAGACAGGGCCTCCACAGGAGGAAGAGCATGAGTTTAATTGCAGTTTTGACTCTCAACCTTGTCACTGTGGTATTTCCATTCCCCCCTCTTGTTTCTCCCACAGATTTAATTGTCCACAAGTATGAATCAGGTTCCTAATTGAGCTGACTAACATCCTGTCCAGAGTGTGACCCTGCCTCGCACCTGTGGTATGTCTACACTCGAACCAGGAAAGGATTGAGTGGGCAAGAACATAACATAAGAAAATGGTTTGGCCACTGTAGTCTTTTGATTTTATATTTAAATTAAGTCAAGCATGTGCATTCACAAGGGAATACGCTGGACTTCAAATTGCTCTTAGCATTAATTCTAAATGCATTTTTTAGAGGGAGTCAAATCAGTGTTTTCCCAGCTCTCCCTAACAAGCTTAGTCACTTTGAAAGCGCGGATAAAAGCTGCATGCAGTTGACTCTTGTTCCTTTCTGCAAACAGGTGGATCAGGCATCAGTAAACATGTAGGTGAAGTCAAGCACCTGGATCAGTTTAACATTCAGCGTCAGTTGGGCTTTGATTTCTCTGAACTCATTACCATTTGTTCCCTGTTCATGTAATTGTTCCTCAATGCAAAGAAAAATGACATGCCTCGTAATTGTGAGGGACAACACAGCATATAATTATCTCAACATTATAGACATCATTAAATCACGACTGTAGAGCTGCCGCATTATTGATAGTTGTGTGTAATGGATTTTCTTTTGTCGGTTGGCTAAAGTCAATCATGTGAACACGCGTGACGGAAAACTCTGACACTTGAAACAACATTAATTGATTGCTTTCTGTAATCATCAGTAATTACTGAATTATGGTAAATGATCATGTTTATCAGAAAGGCAATCAGTAAGCCCAAATTATCTATCATGCTCTCCAAGAGGGAAAACGCATGTGTTGTGTTGCTAAGACAGAATGTTTCTGACAGATTCCAGTTCATGGCCACATTGCTTTGAGCAAGGCTCTGAAGCAGTGTTGGAAGTTAGATGGGTGATTGTTTTAATTTTTTCAGCATGTGCTATCAGTGTATGAGGAGGGCAGGGCTCAACACTTACTTTAAAAGGTGGTTGCCAGGTTGGTAACCAGGCATCAGCTTTTGGTTGCCGGTCAGCTATTTTGAGTAATTAAGATACTATGCTGTTATATGTCAGCTTAATAATGAAAATGTGACATAAAAGAATGTTTCAAAGCTTAATTACAGTAGCCCAACAATTTATAGTTTGTGTTTTATCTGACACGTTTCAGAATTTGAATCTGATGGGTTATCAGTTAAGGTGTTGGCCCGTCACCTAATTATGTCGTTGAGCTCCTCGCTTGTGTTGCTTTAATCTCCAGCGCTCGTCCAGCTCTGTGGTTCTGTAGGATGTGCTGCCTTGAACTAGTGAACCTGATGTGTCACTTTTTGAAGTTTCCATTGTACATGCTGTGCAGTCTGGTTCATTGATGCTGGGAAACTTCAACTCACATACTTATTTTGGGTGCACGTTTGTTTTTGCCACTGATGGCAAAGGCCAAGAATTAGTTGCCAGTGTCTCAAAATGGTTGCCCTTGTGTTTACCAAAGACAGTGTTGTAGCATCAAGTTTAAACTGCACTCGCTGCTACTACGGTAAACAAAGGTGTCGCCAATTCAGCCAGGACTGAAACTTAAGATATTAAAACTTTAACAGATAGTTAAACATTGGCTTTGGGTTGATTTGGGGCTTAAAACTTTTAGAAGCATTTAAGTCCTGACTGCCTGGCTCAACTAAAGCCTGAATGATTTGGGGTGCGTTGGAGACACATTTCAGGCTTATGCAGTAGTCTGAAGTGTGAGGCAGACAACCTGTATATATTGTAATATAGTAACCATAAGTAGTTAAAATAATAAAATGGTAATGCCTTTCTGGGTTAAGACAATACATGAAATACTTGACAGATGAAGATACTTAATCACTTTAATAATCCTGTAAATCCAATGTTGCTGTGCAGCAGATCTTTTCATTGATTCGCTCATGCATTGAGGCATCCATTCCTGCATTCCTGCAATGGCCTTAAACAACTTGAGGCATTATTATAATGCTCAATGTGTATCGTTTCAAAGTGTGAAACAAGGACTCAGTGATGGGCAAAAGTGTCTGTCATTGTATGCCAATCCCGACCTGCTAGCATAGACACGTTTGGGAGACAGTGACAGCACACACAAACCAACTGCTGAAGTGCCGGTACCCTTGTGCAACAGCTGTGCAAGGAGAAAGACGGCCAACATGGTAACCAGTGACTCAGAGTGGTCTGAATGAAGGAACAAACATGAAGGGAACAAACATGAATCTCAAACCTCTCCTCGACCCCCTCACCCACCCTTCCCGCAACAACGTTGCAGAAGATTACAGATTAACTGTCTAGATGATCATTGATTGAACTGTGTGAAGGATGTTGTGTTAAAGGACAGAGGATGTGGGCAAACTGTGCCGTTGTATACCAACACCATCAATCATGATTCTAATATTTGACCCCTCCATCCATCTGGCATACCATGACATCCGCATGTCACACTGACCTCATACTCATTTTCTAATAATATGCTCTGAGGCCATACCACAAGAGCTGGCCTCTGCTGCATTATGGTCTCAGGAGAGGATTTGACATTGTTCTCACAGCACTTCACAAACATGTCCAAAACTGTTCAGTGTGGACATCTGTGGGCTCATGAGTGTGCAGAAGGAAATTTTTTTTTTTTTCATAACTTGATTGGGTTGAACATTGGTCTTATTGTCATTTGCTTGCTGAGAGTTGCCAGGTTACCAGACAGACTTTGTACATGCACCGCATGAATTTGCTGTGACTTTGTGGGGATGAGAGTCTTGGCTTCAGTGCTGCAAGTCCACAATTCTTTCGGGGAAAGTGAAGTCCTGAAGTGAATTAAAGGAGTACTCTGCTTGTGTGTGTGCTGTATATTAAGAAAGGATAATCACAAGGAGTCTCAAATAGTAATTTCTAAATATTCTGCCATTTTATCTATTATTTTTTGCTCTTGAATATATTTAATATCTAGAAGGAAAAGCAGCTGAAATTACTGAAATTCACTGTACGTCTTGTTTTTGTGTTCACACGAAACACTGAGCAGATTTTCACCTTGCATCACTTGGGTGAACACCGGTGCTCATGCTGAAATTAGTGTTAACTTGGATTGTAGTAAAGTAAAATCGATAGCTGGAATCAAGTGGTGTAAAAAATGGTGAACATGGAGGCTCTGTGTTCTGAACCAGCATGAATCAAAACGGCAACACTTTCATTATTCTTCACATTGTCCGTGGCAGTGCATTACCACTTCACTGCTTTCGCTTTTTACCTTTCACAGTGTAAAACTAACATTTTGCTGCAAGGCAACTCAACACAATGGCTTACAAAAGTAGCAAAGACATTTTCAGAACTTGACCTGGCCTTCGCTCATTTTTCTCAAAGCCCTCTACTTTTTTGTTCCGTCTCTGTGCTGACATTGAGCTGCAGAGGCTCAAGCAGATCTCAGCACTGATAGGCTTATGCCACACAGCTTCTCATGAATTACTTGCACAGGTTGAGAAATTTCAGCTGGCAAGAATTAACACATAATGCAAATTCTTCTCTACTTGCGTCTTTGCACTGACTTTGTATGTAGATGACTGCACTGTGCTGAAGATATACTGTGCTTTTGGTATGAACACACCTCTAAGTTTTGGTCCTTTCAACATACTTTTATGTGATGTGACTCAAGGAGTATTTGACCAAAACCCATGTTTGTATCAAACACTCTTCCCTACTAACAGCTCTGAAAAGTTGGTAGCTCGCTGCTTCTTTGATTGATGAAAGCTGGAGTCAGCCTGGATAAAGATGGGTGACCACTGATTCAAACAGCAACCCATATTCAAGGCATATATGTCAGAAGAAATTTCTTAAATCCTTCCTGGAACATCATCTGCTCCTCCTCCATCCATTTGTGTGCTCAGTATGTTTTCACTTTTGCTTGCTGCTCGTGTGGTTAGCTGCCTATGTCCTGCATTCTCTATCACCATCTCCAATTTTTGCCTTTCAGTCAGTTTTTGAATGGCGCCCACTGAGAAGTGGTGTCAGTGAAAATGGATGGTATGCTGTTTTAAGTGGCCGGTAAAACATCAGTGGCATACCAATAAATGTGTTTGGGCTGCCACTCAAGTTGGGCTTCTCTACCTGCTTATCTTCTTTCTGAAGTACTACACCCGACTTTATCCTGCGTGTCTCTGCAGCTACTTCTTTTCCTGTTGTGTCCAGGCCTGTGGAGTGAGCTCTGCACGTTCTCTGTCTCATCTTTCTCTTCCCACCACTCTCCGCTGCGTCGGAGGCAAGTAGTGCTCCCTGCTATGTGCCGTGCCTGTGGGGAGTCTCGTCACTCACCCAGACCTAGGACACCTCCTGACAAGGTCACAGAGGTCTGCCACTCTGAGATTAAAACAGCTCCATCCATCCAGAGAGTTCCCCCTCCGGGCAGCCATTATCATAGCAGATCGCCATGCCAAAAAGCTCAAATGGATATGCAGTGCACAGGCTGTGACCTTCCAACAGACTGCTGTCATTTTCGGGTCTATCTGTCTTGTGAGATGGCGATGGTCGGTGGTTATAGTGTTCCCCTCTTTTCTTTTTTGGTGGAATGATGGTGTCACACACCGTTTTCAGTTTCGCCAAACACAGCTGTCAAAACTGGCACACACAACCCTCATTAGTGCTTGCTAGTGCGCACGTTTGCTTGTGTGAGTTTTGTTCGACTCATGGTACGCCGTGGGAGTAAGAGGGCAGTCTGGCTCGGGGACCTCAGAGCACTCTCATCCATCCATCCATTATTTCTGTCTTGAGGTTAAAAATGTAGTCTGTTCAGCATCAGATATTCTTTTCTGTGTAGACAAGAAAGAAAAAAATATCCCAGACACTACAGTGCCACTTTACTGCAGTTCATCATGTCCTGTATTATTTAATGCTGCCACTTATCACCACCTTCCCTTCCTCTGCTGTTTAACTTTGTGTGTTGTTTGAAGACGGATAAGAAATGATCTCAGCGCTTGATGGTGGCACATGTGCAGCTGATGTAGTTGAGACTTTCCTGTTAGAATAGTGGAAAATGAAATAAAGTTGCACATTACTTAGAAAGTTGCTCTTCACTTTCCTGTTTCAAAGTGAAACAGTCTCCCTTGCAGCCATGAAACAATCCAACAGAGAATTTCTGTAAAATCTGACCTGGTGTCATCCTCTATAAAATGCTGCGTAAAGGCCCACTGAGTTATACAAACAAACAGAACCCATCTATTTGTTTCTAGTAAGCGCACTAATTAGTGTGATTATACTAATTTAAATGTGATACAAAGCACCTTTGAAGGGATACACCATTTATTTGGATATATTTATCCCGGATTAGCTCATGATTGTGTGCTGAGAAAGCTTGTTGTAGTTTACCTCTGTTTGCCCAGTTGTGTCTCCGCTATTGCACAATAAACTTTTTTTTTAATACCAGAGTTATTGACTCGTCAAGTTGGTGTGGGGGTAAAATACGTTCACATATGAGTTTGGATTCTTACCTGTTACAGTCCTGAGCTTGAATGCAAACAAAGTCAAGCATCAGACTCTACCATCAGCAAACAAGTTGGCAAACTAATGCACAGTGCATTACCAGTCAATTTTCATTGACCAAAAAATAACAACTAATTCCATTGTGTATTTTATTTCAAAAGACATGTCCAGTGTTGTTGATAACAATGGGCTTTGGGCTGGTAGTAGTAGAATACTGTTTAACTGCTTTGTCTTTTCGTCTTCTGCAATGGTTAAATGCCACCAAACTGGAGAATTAGCGCCAACGGCTGTTTATTCGATGTGCTTATCTCCACTCATATAGCAGTAGTGGATGGAACATGCGTTGAGTTTTTTTTGCAGATTGTTTGGAAAAATCCTGTAATATTTTTGCTACATGTGGATGGAAACTTGATTATAGCAGCCTGGTCTCCCTCCCAGTGTGTCAAAAGCCTGCAGCCATCATCGTTAGATGTGGACTTAGCGTCTGTATGAGATGCACCGGGCTTTTCACCAACTCCAATGTAAACCTATCAAAGTCATTACAAGACATTCAGAGCAGCAGATGTAGTATGATGAGTGGGAAAGTCTGCTTAGGGTGGTTGGGAAGGGAGGTGGATGGGCTTCAACAAGCCCAGGACTTTGACCCAGGAGGTGTTCGTGTCTTGTGTGAATCAAAACGTCAACATTGAGTTATCTTGTCACACAAGTCGTTGGTTATGTGAGTTGACGACAGTACTAATGGCAACCATAACCATTTCCCAACCCTAACCAAGTGGTTTTGTTGCCTAAAGCTAACTGCCAACCCCTTGCGTCAAGAAACGACACAAAAGCCTTCGGCCCAAATGTCAAAATATGACAAGTAAAGATTAAAACACGTTGATTATTGACCAGCTTCTGTTTCTACAGAAGAACATAGACATTCAGCCAGTCATGATGGTGAGTAAAGCACTTCTTCTCATACAGGCAGGAGACTGTAATGTTTCCAAATTATTGCTGTAGAAAAACCCACCTTCTCCAACATTCTTTTCTTTGCTTGAGAGGGACCTTCGTCTAGACCAGTTTGCTTAACTGCCAGTTGTGTTTCATATTACAATAAAGTGGACTAACATGAATGAATGGTTTGGCACACATCGCACTGGATAAGAGCCTGCAAAGAGCTCTCGGCACTTTACTGACCATACATTTGAAACTCATTTTCTCACCACTCAAAGGTGAGTCCAACAAAGTTCTTGTTTCACATCAGCGGGTAAAACACCACTATAGCCATATTTTACCATTTTAGAAAACATTCTTGGACATTCATGAGTGTTTGAGTACTGTGAGAAAATGAAAACTGAGACCAGGCAACATTAGATGTTGTATCAACTGTAACAAGCACCTTATGAGCAAAAGCAAAACATCAATTTTAACCCATCTTATCCAATGGAGCAGAACAGAAGTGATTTCTGATGCCAAGGGGATATTCATGTTGCATCTGCCGTTTCATCACATGTAAGCTGATGTAGTGACATGAAATATCCATCTTTTACTGCTTCATTTTCTTTTATTTTCATTAACTCTGAAGCCTCTCTGCCTACTATTCCCTTTCTTCCTCACCACAGCTTGTTCCATATTTAGACGGCATTAGATCTGAATTGATGAGAGAGTTTGTGTGTGTTTGTCTACCCTAGAGCAACTCGGGGCCTAGTGGGGGCAGGGACATGGGTATGGGGAGATTGGGGGATCTAATGTGAGTGTGAGGATAGTGTGTGTTTGTGTATGAACACTGTCAGGAGGGTTGCCAAGACTCAGGCAGCATGTGCCCGGGGGGTAAGGAGGACTGGGATGTATTTGTTTGGAGATGAATGCACGCGCACACACACACACACACACACACACACACACGAACACGAACGATGCGACTAATTGGCAGAAGACAGCTGCTGCCAACCAGAAAACCCATGCGAAAGTACTCATCGTGCTTTGGCCCACAGGCAGCCACGCCACACTTAACAATTTACCCTCATCGTAATGAGAGCAAATGTGCAGCGAATTCATTTCCCGTCTAAAGCGTTTTATTTACAAGCCATATAGCAGCACTAGAGCTAACAACCTTTGATTGTCATAACTTCCCCATCATAGTTGTGGAATATTGTCTTTGTTATAACTCAAAGATTCATTAGACTGGTATCAAGTTGACAGACTTCGTCAGTAGAGCTGAGAGAGATTATGGTTTACTGTTATGGGTTGTTTATTTCCATCCCATCGTAAAGTTATTTCTCAAGAATGCATGCTGTAACAGTTCATAGTATACATCGTCAGCGAAGGCAGCTCCTGTGGGCGCCAAGAGATACTGTGTTGACGTAATCATCTCAACAATTAAGACTGCAAGTACAAAAAAGAGAAACTGGACATATTTGTGTGTGTGTGTGTGTGTGTGTTTGCTCATTAATGGTGTGATGATTAATTCCGACGGTAAATTTTATCAAATATTTCAGCACACATTCAAATTCCAAAGTTATGTGGTGATAACTTACAGTAATCAACAAAAGGCCAGTGGTTCAAAGACTCCTATTTATTTTCAAGGTAAAAATTTGGACTGAAATGACAAGAACTCAGTCAGTATGACTGCAAGAATGCATCATTGGTGGATAGTGGTAATGTAGGTTTTCATTTAAAAGAACAGTTCACCCAAACATCAAAATAGATTTCTCCTCTTACCTTTAGTGCCATATTTCAATCTAGATTTTTTGGTTTGAGAAGCAAAGTGTTGGAGATATCAGTCATAGAGATGTCTGCCTTCTCCTGAATATAATGGATCTAGATGGCTCTCAGCTTGTGGTGCTCAAAGCAACAAAAAATACATTTGAAAAACCCAACAGTAATGTCAACAGTAAATTATGACCTCGTTGGTCAACTTAATCCACAGACCTTGTTGTGAGCAGTTTCATATAGGAACTATTTTGTTTCTACTGAACTACACCCGCCAACCACAAGAGGCTCGTGACGGCGCAAGATGTTAACAGTAATGGTGTCCTCCTTGGCTGAGCTGTAATGTTAGCTAGCTCGGTGGTGCTAGGTGAGTTAGCAGTAGATGCACACTAGATGGCTGCATTGGGATTGGGTCCTGCTGGGTCCCGTGGGACCCAACCCAAATCTTGCGGAGCGGGCGGTTTAAACTTTGCTGCGGGCGGGAACAGGCGGCTAAAAAAACCACTGCGGGTTCGGGTGTAGCCTATAGCGACAGGATGGAGTTAACAAATGTTGTGGAAAAGAAGCTCAAACAAGGTCTGAAGGCGCACTGAGCCCTCTACTTCCCAGCGCTCTCAAAGCTGGCGTGTTTCATCTTCAGTATCCCCGCATCCAGTGTGCCTTCAGAGTGGGTCTTAGTGTCTGTGGGCACGTCTTGGAAGAGAGACGCACAGGATTGGAACCGCAGTCGGTCAGCAACATTCTCTTCCTCCACAGCAAAATTATGGCCAAGTGATTCATTTGTTAAATTCATTCGTTAACTTTGTTTATTTTATGTTATTTATTAGTGTTATTTGAGCCACTCACAGCCTACTCTCGTTGCTATTTGTTAATTACATAAAGAGGCGTGATGATGCCGGTGTTACTGAGCATAGGCTTTATCTTTATCTCATTAATGTTTCTTATTCAGGTCTCTCTTAGAAAAGACCTTAGAAGAGACCTTAACCTCAATCACTGTGTGATTATATAAAGGTAGAAAAATAAATAAAATACAGAGGAGGAGAATAGAATATGAAACAGCCTTTATTTCATTAAAAACTAAATGAAAACAACGAAATAGGAGCGCTATTTCTGACCAGTACGCCAAAAGACATGCAGGCCAGGGAAACGAAACAAACAACCCCATGAATCTCTTTATTAATAGCTTATAATAATAATAATATAATAATAATATAAAATAATAATAATAGCTAATGACGTGTTTTCTCCTGCAGGACGGGAGAAGACACAAAATCAATGCATCTCTATTATTGTGCGGGCATAAATTCTCACAGTTTTGCGGGAGCAGGTGGGAGTGGACATACACATTGCGGGTGCGGGTGGGAGTGTAACACACGTTGCGGTTGTGCGCGGTAATGGTCAGAAAATCAGCGGGAGCTAGCAGGAGCGGGATGAAGAAAACAGTCCCGCGCAGGGCTCTAATGCACACTTCCTTCTGCGCAATGATACAGTTGGTGGATATGGTTTGGTAGAAAAATTAGGTCCTGCATGAAACTGCTCACAACAATGTCTGTGAATTATCTTGAGTAACTGGGTTATAATTTCTGGAAAGAGACATTGCTGTTGAGCTTTCCAAATGTGTTTTTTGGCACTTTAAATACTACAAACCGGGTGCCATCTAGTTCCATTATATTGGAAAGAAGGCAGACATCCCTGCAGCTGATATTGCCAATAGTCAGCAACTCACACCAAAACAATCTAGACTGATAAATAGCATTACAGGAAAGAGGAAAAATATGTACTTGTGAACTGTCCCTTTTAAGGGTGGAAATCTGTCTTTAAATTAAAAAAAAAAAAAAAAAAAATGTCATGTCAATGTTTGATCAGCTGCCACCAGTTTTACCTGCACAAGTGTCTTGTAATAATACCTCTTGTCTAAAGGTCATTTTGTTTGCATTGCTGCAGAAAACTAGCCTGGAAATCCAGACCCAAATCTAGAAAGATTTAGGGTCTGGCTATGAGTAATGAAAATGGCCCAACTCGAGGGGTGGCACCAAGCATGCATTTGAAAATATCACTGCACGCAATTGGATAACACTACGACCAATCAGAACAATACACGGGGTGACGTATCCAGAGCGCTACCAGCGGAGCTAACTGGTAGATTAGACTCTTGCCATATCCGGTCGGCAAAACAGCAAAAATGTCCTTCTTGCAAAGGAAAGATTCGAGTGCCGTCTTCTGTTCCTCTTTTAGAGAAAAAGCCAAGTCTAACTCGTTCATTGTAGCGGCCAAAGCCGTTTCAAACAACTGGTGTTCATCCGTAGCCATCTTGCAATGTTTACTGACTGATTCTGGACTTCGTCGTTGCAGCGCTGTCGTCATCTGTGTAGCTCGCCTCTGGCCCGCCTATATCAGATACACCGATGTGATTGGTGCAGCTCGGCTACGAGGGCATGGGTAATGAGCATCATTACTGATTGCCAGAGTGACTCGCTGAGCAAATTCAAATTGTGCTCTCGTGAGAACTCTGGATTTCCAGGGTAGCAGAAGACTAGTAATTAGCTAAAGATAAATACAGCTACTTAATTCTTAAATGCACAAACTGAATGCTCCAGCACACTTTGCTCTGTTTTATTTATCAGGGTTTCAGTCAGTGACCTTGACTAAAGTTAGTCAGCTGGCTGCCAGTTTTAAAGTATTTCATATATATAAATGAGTTTGAGTAAATCCTTCCTGTGTTAGTGTGCAGGTACTGCAGTAACCGCTGCATATTGTACCCTCCTCCTTTCCTGGTAGATAATTTTAACACATTTAATCGCATTTTAATACATTCCTTACACTTAAGCATGCACAGAAAATGCTTGAAATATCTTTGAGGAAACCTTCAGTCATGCATTAGGAGAGCTGTGTTGGATTTGTGTGGCAGGATCCCGAGCAGAGAGAAAGAGTTGTTAGTGAGACAGATGGCATGGTTGTTTACAGAACTCAGCAATAAGTGTCATAAGTTAGTAACTCACTACAATGATCCTTTCACTGATTTCAAATAAACTCTCACTGATGCAAGACACATAAACTGTCTCAAACACTGCTGCACCCCCCCACCGCCCACCCCCCTCATCTCCCCGCAGTTTTCCTTCTGCCCAGTAGATGGAAGCAAAGCCACGCAGACACAACACCCACAAAAAAAAACACAAGTTGGGTGTGAGTTTCTCCAGATGGTGTGAGGCACGCAGGAGCTCCTCTGCCCTTCTTTCCCCAAGCAGGCAGACAGGTCCTTTCAACTCTCTTCAATCAAGTTTCCATAAAGGCAGAAAGAGACCTAGTGCTCCTTACAGCGAGGGCTTTGCGGGAGCTTCATTCCAAAGTGACAGATACAGCGGTTTCAGATCCAAGCGACCTGCGCCCCTGCAGGGAGAGCAGGAGTGGGGAGAAAAATAGAAATGGAGAGGAAAGTGAGAAAGAGGTCGGTGGCACCGAAAGTGCAGATTTGATCACCAAATGGAGTTTACAGGAGACCCTGATATCAGGAGAACACAAATGAAATAAAAGCATCTGGTTGATTCAAAGATTCTGATTCGACATCTCTTTTCCTCCGCTGGCCCCTGATCCAACTTTGAACCACAGTTTTTAAGCCTTGGGTGTATGTAATACTGGCCCTCTCTTGTTCTCTCTCCTGGTGCATCTCCTGCTCTAATTAATGCTCAGCTATGTGAATCCAGGATTAGATCAGGCCAGGGAAATCAATGGCTGACAGCACAAAAACAGAGGAGGAGAGCAATAAGCAAGCTGTCACATTTTAATCAGGGTGGGCGAGGATAGCAACAGCTCCCCTTTTGAGGTTGAGTCTGTGTCAGTCGCATGTGCAGTATAAGCAGTGAGTTTGCACCAACATGTGTAAGCCAGTGTCAAGGGTAGCTTATAAAGGCAGGCTGTGTGATGTCTATGGGAGAGGTTGGACCCTGAACTTCCCACAGAAGGACCAGCTGATCCTTGCACGGCTATGCAAGACTGCAACCTCAGTGGCAGCAGCCGTGGGAATGGGAGCTACCCCGCAGCATGTTTTCACGAACCAGCCTCAAATTGAAAACATCGCACTCCAATCCCTTTACATGATTTCACCAGATTGTTGAATCGTGCAAATGAGAATGCGTGCAAAGAATATTCAGGACTGCAGTTTGCCTAGAATATACTTTTTTAAAAAAAGAAATCTTGCCCTAACCAAAAACCCCAGTCTTCAACTTTAATGAGAAAAACACTGAGGCAGCTCGAAATTCATATTTGTGTTCATCTCGGGGGCAGGAGCTAGCGTTCCAGTGATCTCGCAATGATGGCTCTAATATACAGCAGAACTGAGGTATGTTAAAGTGCTCTGGTTATGCCTCAACAATAGCTGCAATAGAATAAACAGTGGGAAAATGAATTCAGTTTAACTAGGTTGTTACTTAGAATTTGCAGTTATATTGTGACGCACTGCTTAGATCTGTGATTAGTGAATTCTCAGTCAGCACACCACCTCCCCAGGTGTTTATGCAGACCGGGATATCCCCTTTGTTAAAAAACTAAATGCTCAGGTAATATAAATGTTTTCACTCAAAAAAGTATGGTTAATTACGTTGTTTGTTCTTGATGAACTTAACCACATTTGATGACAACTCTGTCTCTTAACCACTGGAGCCCTCTTTAGACCAGGCTCTGGAGCATGACTACAAGGAAAGCTTGTGTTTCAGTCCGTCTCTGCACCTGCTCGCATCCTTCATCTTGATCTATGGGCACTAACAATAGCACGGGTGACTCATGGGCCTTTAACACTGTCACTTTTGGCCACGCCGAGTCAAGCCATGCCGCGCCGATTTGCGTTTCCATCATACTGACGTTCTGACGTGCCGTGCCACGCCAAGCTACGCCATTGATGGACCTTTTCTAGAGTAGGTCCAAATGCTGGGCCACCCACCCTCAAGCGGATAGTGAAGTCTGCTGACCACACCCAACCCTGGACGACCCCCCCTTCTCCCCCTCAAAGAAGCCGTGCGTGTTACTCACCTCTGTCTGCAGGAGACCAGAGAGAGGCGATTTTAAGTGTTGAAGTTGTGTGAAGTGTGCCCTGCTGTGGAAAAACACATGCAGTAAAAATAACAGGGGATACTAGCCGTGGATTAGCCCACTGTTTTTAAACGTCATCATTCAAGACAAGCAGTCATCAGCTGTTGTAATGGAAATGCAAATGCATGCCGCGCTGAGCTGATGGCCCAAACCAACCCAAGCCAAGCCAGCCCATGACTGTTGAAAACAGGCATATACTGCTGCACGTCAGCAGTCCACTCCCTTGCAGATAGCTAGCCGACAAGCCTTAAGATATTTTTAACAACTATCTCAGTAGTTTATTGTCAGCAGTCACAGCCATCAAAACATACCTTTTGCCTCCTCTTTAACATTCTTAAACACGCTAACAGGTGAGCCCTGTGGTTCACTTGCGTCAGACAACTAAAGCATGGGCACTACTCCACACTGCTGAGTTTAAACACCTAGTCTGCATCTACATGGAAAAGTTACAATCAGGACTTTGAGGACAGTTTGAGTCTAGGCTGCAAACGTTGGCCTGTCTTTAAAAAAAAGAACTTTGGGTCAAAACTGCTATCAGAAGATTCTTTAAATTCTGTAGAGGCAGCTACGAGCTGCTATGTCTGTTAAAATTGTGGCTTTTGACCCACAGTCCTTTAATCCGCAGTGCTGCTTCCACTGATACACAAAGCTATTTTTTTTTTCAGAGTGTCATGTCCGCTAAGCCCCTGTCCCCACCCCTTGTCAGTATACTACACCTGTACTGTAAGTCACCACCAGAGAGTCTACCAGATTATACGCCTGGAAATACGGCTGCTGGAAAGTTTAGTCATAGGAAAACTCACCCAGGTGGCCTTTTTTTAAATGTCTAATCCCATTTCAACAAGCCACTACTTGAATTTTTCTGTTTCTTATTGAAACTTGGCTAAGAGTAACTGACAGTTTCCCCCCCTAAAATGCTTAACAGTTATCCTGATTCTCCTCAGCTCTTATGACTAGAGACTCTGCTGTTGTTTTTAATCATTTTGATCACAGACTTTTGCCAACAGATGACATTGACATAGATGTGGGTGGGCAGTATGAAACACCTTTATCTCAGGTATATGCAGTGGCAAGGTGTACCTACTAAACAGGCAACTGAACCAGCCACTGCAGTTGCTACTTGAATTTTAGCCAACAAATGCTCCAAAGTACGTGGCAAAAATAAAATTGAAAAAAAGGTAAAAAGTTATTCCAATTAGTTTTTAGTAGTATTTGTTCCTGTGTGCAGTTGAATGTCCTCTGCTTCTCTTTGCTGTGCATTCATTGCTGCCAACTCCATTCCTAAGGGGAGGCTCCTGAGAGGAGCCACTGCTTTTACAATTAGCTTGCTAAGCGGTGTCCTTCCATTTACTGTGTGGTTTAATGCAAACCAATACACGTAGTAAGGCCCCTCCAGACTTATTATTCCCCAAGGCAGAACATTCTGCTGGAAAGACAACGGTGCACTTTTACATCCAAGATTTACATTGATTTTGTAAGGGTTTGCAAAGCAAATGATAGTGTATTTAAATTCAAGGAAGTTGCTTAGAGAGATGGAAAGTTGAGGTCAGGTAGCTGGAAGTGAAAGAAAATACCCTCTGTCATGGTGTTTACTAGAAAAGCACAACCCTCTGGAGCTTTTTTATTTTTTGAAAGTGTTGAAGAGCTGAATGTGCAGATTAGAACACAAAAATACCTCACATCTCTCACATCAGCAGCTGGCAGACCATTGCTTATGCCTTCTGATGTTGGAGCAGGCAATATGATTGATCTAAGGTTAAAGTACTTCTAGTTGGCGCGTAAAGCATGAGTCATGTCTGAGATTACGACAGTGGTGATGTTCATAGGTACAGTGACTCATTCCAGCAGACGCACTGTTACTGTAAAGCATGATGCAACTGCAAGCTTGCATTTATAGACTCCTTTAGCTGCAAGCTCCAGCAATGCTGCAGATAATTTTTCCATTGAGTGAATACGCACATCAGTGTGTGCTTGTGTGTGTTGCACACAAACTGCCCCAGTTGTCTTACATTGTTTTCAAGAGAAATGGGATGCAGTGTGCAAATTAGAGGGTATGCACAAGGTAGAGTTTTTTGGAGTAGATGAGTTGCTGTGTTTGGTCCACTGTAGGTACAGCTGTGCCATGCACAGCTCAGGAGGATGGGAGGAGAGAATGAATAGAAAATAACAAACGAAAATAAGGACAAAAACACGGAAAGAAGGAGATAGGATGGAATAAATATAAAATATGTTTACATGGGTTTTTCAGCTATGCAGGTATAAGACAGAACTAAGCAAGAATAGCGCACAACAGAATATAAATTTGTTACTACACCGGCGAGACTGAGCCATGTGTGAGCTGTGATTCTGCAGGCTCTCATTCCAATAAACAATACAACAGCTGATTTCGATATCTGGAACGACTTCAACCAGAGAGGACTAACTGATCAGTAAACAGATTCTGGACCTCATTTGCGTCCACACCATTGACCCCAAGTTCAGCTTTGTCTAAACAAGACAGATGCTGGTCTGATAATGGATGAGAATGAAAGGCAGAGAGGGAGGTAATGGAAACAGGGTTGGAGCAAGTGTCGGAATAGAGGTTTCAAAATGCATGAAGACATGAGACTAAAATTAGGAGGGAAGATTTAATGGAATACATTGCTTGTCTTACGCTTGGCTGCACATTTTGGTGTTTGATCAAGGCAGGACTCGCTGATTGACAAGTGTAGCTGCACACTAAACAGATTTCCCTCATATTTCTGTGGATGATCACAGAGCACTGTCGCTAAGCAAAATGACCAAATTTATCAAATAAACAGCAATAAACATCCGTGTGCACTGACACCACTGGCAGACGACCTTTTATTATATTGGCATGTCAATTTAAACAAATGTCAAGTAATCTGTGATCCCTAGAGGACTAACAGGCAGTGCAACATCAGAGGAAGCACAAACAAGGAGCACTGGACAGGAACTAGTGTTTACAGGGGTATGTAAACACCCATGTTGTAGATGTAACCCAATGAAAAATAGGAGCATATTCAGAGAATAGGGAGGAGAAGCAAAATAAATTGATAAATCTGAATAAATACAGCCACAGGAAGTGTTTAAAACACATTTTTCTTGCCAAATGTGGATAAACAGCAATGGAGTTATTTCATTTTTTTTTTGGAACAGGTCTTAACAAAATCACACTGAAATAGAAAATATAACACTACAGTAACAGTGCAGATATCAGCATAAAGGTGTGTGAATATAGAAGTTATGAAAAGTGTAAAAAGAAGTATTTGGGGAGTTGAAAGCCACAGAGGAAAAGGAGCAGTGAGGAGAGGAAATGAAAAAGTAAGAGTAGAGATGTATGGCAGGACATTAAAGAGGAGTGGGGAGTGGAATATTGGAAAGGACTATCTAAAGGAACATGAGATAAAGAGTGAGACTTGATTGAGGGTCTGAGATTGAGGATAGCACAAAGTAGAGAATGAAGTTGGGTGAGAAAATAACTGAGCATGAAGCAGGGCATCTCTTAAAAACTGGCATGCGTGCTCAGCAGACTGACAAATAAAAGTAAAACAAACATAACTTACTCATAAGTTATCTTGGCACGGCACACACATTCTTCAGAAAGTTGTTTGTATTAAATTAAGCATTGCAGTTGTGCCATGGAGGCGGCCAACAGAGTGGCTCTGCATTCCTCCCTGAGATACTTATTGGAGGTGTGTTGTGATGAGTGAAGCCTCTTATGAGTAAGTGAAGAATGATGCATTCAGATGAAATCAATGATCCATAAAGATTATGTCTATATTCCATTCTGTATTGTATCTCTGCCAATTCTGCCTTCTGCTTAAAGCACAATTCTCTTTCTCCCCCTCTCCTCTGAGCACTCTTTCTCTTTCCCCCTTTCACTTTGCAATCACACTCCTCAATCTCTGTTCCGGAGCTGCTTTTTCTTTCTCCGAGCTTACCTCACACTCAGTTTAATTGTACCCTCATCAGATGGATTGTCAAGAGAAGGAATGGACAGACAAAAAGACTTAAGCTTCGCCATCTCCGGGATACGGTGTCACTGGCAGCTTTCAATCTCTTTCTCAGGATGGATCAATAAACTTCACACCCAGGCTCAAGTGTGACCCAGCCAAGCAAGAGAAACAATTAAAGATAGGTGGGCTGAGGGATGTCAACATTTTTACTTTGTGATTTTGACAACACACACACACGTCTCTTCCTTTGGTGATGAAAGCTGCAATAATCCGTATTAACCCCAGCTCCAAACAGCGTTTCAAACAAATGCATCAACATTAATGCAAATTAATGCAGTCCTATGTGCATTATATGGGTACTCAACTGAATTAACCAATTTAAATCGTGTTGCAAAGTTTGAAGGTTTCCAGTGTTCTGCTTATGAAAATGCGCTGACATGGTGAAAGCCATTCCGGCAAGAGTTTTATTACATCCAGTGAGTGAGGTTACTAATTTCACAGTAGTATTATGGGCCATATACTGCAGCCTTGAATGAGTGGTCCCTCTGTTGGTGCAATGATTAGAAATTCAACCAGCCACAGCAGTCCTATATTCAAGAGAAAAAACAGTTTTGGAGGTCAATTTGCTGTGGCTACATGTAGTAAAGTTGCTGTTTTTGGCATGCTGTGCCACTGAGCAGAACCCTTCAAAATCCATATACTGTATTGCAATCCACTTTGTCAATTAATTTTATGGTCTACGAAACTAAACTAATAAAACACTCATTTGGAGTATTAGAAATGAGTCACCTTACCCTTCAGAATTTTTACTGATTCAGCACTCCCTTCATCAACTGAAGACACACCTCTTTTTACATCTCTTGCCAACCTGCAATCAATCGGCTGGTCATCTGGACGATAGCTGAGCCTGGATTACACATTCTGTTGTCTTTGTAGGGAGGAATTGAGTGCATAATGTCCACAACCATCATCTGCAGAGCCATCAATGAAAATACATCATTTCTCCATCCGGCACAAGCATATTGGAAGAAACCTGACTTATTAGAAAGCTTAATTCCAATCAAAAACAAACATCCAAATGAAAAGAAATAAATGAATGAATAAAGACCATTCAAATAACCATACAGCTAACCAAAATGTACAAATAAATGAGTAGCAAATAACCAACTAGCCAACAAAAAGAGCAAGATAACTAATTATAAAAGAAAAGCCAACCAAATAACCAGCCACCTCCTCCCAAAAAATCCAAATACTTAACCAAACCAAACAACAAATAACCAATCACCCAATCAAATAAATGAATAACCAGCAATATCGATTTTTTTCCTACCTTCATACGTTCCTGAAATCTCACTGGGGTTATGCTGTAAATTATGTTACAGAAATACAACCATATGTCTTCTAAATTCAAGTTTCTTTGTTTCACTGAACTAAGTCTAATTAAATTGCCTTGTTAGCTCATCATAAAACACATACTTTAAACTCGATCACAGAAACAACTATGTTTTTAATGGTGTATTATGTTACATGTCTGTATGTACCTAGTAGGGCTGTCAAAATTGCTCAAAAATGACGTTTGAATATTCCTTCTAAAAATAACTCATGGGTTCGAACCATTCGAATATTTTTTTTTTTCCGCATTATGTCCACAAGAGGGCAAACTAATACAAGGAAACATAACTACTTGTAGGTATTTTTATTTCAACATTAACGTCTTTGAAAACATTTACATACCTACATGTTAAAACACATAAAACAATTATCTATAACATTACATGTGGGTGATGGAGACAACAGCTGGGAGCAGAACCGCTTGTCAACCAGCGTGGAGAAATGCGCATCTGATGCCAACGCCCACTCGCAAAGAGGACAGCTGCGATGGTGTTTTTTTTTTTCTTCTCCACAATCGAATATCAATTTTCACATTCGAAGGTCCATTTTTTTTTTCAAATTCGAATTTAGAATATTTGTTGACAGCCCTGGTACCTAGCCTCGCATCACCAGGCTCTTCACGTACAGCAAAGAGCCTGGTTTCCATTCACTCAGAATTTTGTCTGGATTCTGGTTCCGGTCTAGAGAGCGGATCCGGAATTCACCAAATTCACCAAAGTAAAAGTGTTCACCAAAGTAAAATGTTAAATTCTAGCACACCATTGATTTCCGTCTCCTGTTTCTCCACGTTGGAAAGTTGAATTGGAAAAGAAAGAAGAGTGAAGACTGTCGCCACGATCGATACATTTAAACATGGACGTACAACAGTCTGTTTTAGAAGAGGCTCTTCAAGAAAGTTGGTTGATAGAACATACTACATGGCGAGCATCACGCAGTTTTCCTCTCTCTTCCGCCCCCACCGCCCCAGACTTTATTGAAAAAATGCATTTACAAACTACAGGTATAATGAACAAAACTAGGATCAAGTGCCTGTTAAATAAAACAGACAAGTGAAATAGACAATAACTTGTAATACAAATAAATACAATAAAAGAAAAAGGTTAACTTAATGGCTTGGGGCTTTTCTTGTAAATTATATTCTTTAAATTAAAAAGTTTCACCGCATTTTTATTAGCTTGGTGCTTTTATTTTGACGGAAAGGCGCATCCATCGAATTCCGGATCCTGTTTCTCTCGCCCTGGTTCCGGTTGCTTACCAAAACAGCCACTAAATGGCCCCAGACTAGTATGTACCTTTTTGATTTTTGAGAGAGGCCAAAAAATTTCCACTGAGGTGGACAATAAAGCTATCTCATCTATCTAATCTAATCTATCTATGATAAAACTCCCCAAAAGCATCTTAGTTACACTTGTTAGTTGTTTAGTTAACTAGTTCACTGTTCCAACAATCACCAACTCTGGCTTGGTCCAAATAAACCCTTAATTTACAGAGTACAATGAAAAAATGAAAATTTGCTCTCTGCCATTGTTTGCTGAGTGTTTACAGTTCTGTAACAGTATTCTCACCATTAGCAGTCGCCATATTTCCTAGCTCAGCTGCCTATTCTGCCAGTGGAGACCCCCATCGTGCTCCAATGGCACGTTATGTGAACCTCACACAATACAGTCTCTTTGTTGATTTTAACAGAAAGATGAGCATCTGTATTTTTGATGGTGTTGAAAATCATACCGTCAGGATCTTTTAAATACCCTGGTATACCCTAGTACTGTGATATCGCCCAAGCCTACCAGCCGAGAAGCCAAATAACCAAGCAACTAACCTATCAAGCATGAAATAACCAACCAACCGTTCAAACAACCAATCAATCAGTCAACCAACCATGAAATAACCAGCGCTGTCACTGATATTTTGTTTCAAGTAAAGACCCTGGCAGGATTCTTAAAATGAGTCACTCTTTTCAACATGTTTGAGGTTGTGAATTGACCTGATGAATGTTGTGAGGGGTTTGAGAGAGATGTGTGATTCTTTATTGATTTCTGTGTAGAACTTTTTCCTGCTTCTAGGGTGAGTATGTCAGTATACTGAGGGTCTTCAGGGTCTTGCCAAAGGGCACTTCAATGGGGGGATATTGGCTTTCACAAGAGTGCTGCACGGATTCTCTTCTCATTGCTCCACCATGCTAGCTCCTACTGAAAATAATGTTTAAGTTTGTACAAGATTGTGGTGGAGTTGAGTCAGGTCCAAGGAAATGCTGGCGGATGAAATGTTTATGCCATAAACAAGTGCCAAACATGAGGTGATTAGTTACATTTGCTAGAGTCTGCCTGGTGCCAAATTGCTTGGAGAAAGCAAACGTCCCTGTGATAACGGCCAAGAAAAAGTCACCTCACGCTCCTGCTGAGTCAGCACTACCGCCACGCTCTGAGATGTCCTCACACCTTTGGCCAACCATCAATCAATACATACTTCCATCATTGTTTGAACGCTGCTACAGTTTAATCACCGAGCTCTGATTTCGATAAAGATCCTCCTTTAATGGTGCATCGATCAGCTCTTTTGGACTCAGTCTTGCTTGATTCAGTTAAAGAGCCAATTTCAACCTCTGCCACCACAGACCTGGTGTTATGAGGCAAGGACAAAGATGCAAAAATGAAAAATTTCAGACATTTAGTGTCTCCTGACAAATACTCTTGTAAACTAAATACTGCTATGAAAGTGGAACTCAATACATTAAATGTTTGGCAAGCGTAATAGTTGAGTAAATTGTTTTCAAGATGCCATTTCCTGCCATATGGAAATTAATATGATAAAATATTCAATTGGGAATGGATACAAACTATTTCAGGAAGAGATTCTTCAAGTGAAATTGGACTATGTGCGTAAGTGGGCATTTTTCTTTACACATTCATTAAAGCAGCTCCAAATAATAAACCCATTGGGAAATGATGCATGAGACATCCTCTCCTTCTCATTTACTACTTTAACATGTCCTCATACAGTGCTTCTTAAGTTCTGCACCAAAGAAACAACTTTTGGATCTTTTTTTGTGTCTTGCTTCTCACTTAGCTCTTTTAAATTTTTCTTTTTTAAATATGTATTCATTTTGTTTTACTTGCCAAATGGGTCTTAAAAAAGCTAAAACTTTAATCTGTCATTTCTGAATGATAGTCATGTGCAAATGAGACATTCTTTCTCCTTAATGCAGATCTGTATTCTCAAGTTTATCTCTAAGATTGAACATAAAATGGTCCTTCTATCAGTAATCCTAAATGCATATATTTAAACATGTTGCAGGCTGTTTTCATTTGCTGTTCATACCTATACTTATGAAAAGCAATGCACTTAAATTCGTGAATAACCCATGTAATCATGAGCTACTAGGCTGTTATCATGTGACCTATGCACTTGAGCCTGGAGCGGCTGTGGCTCAGAGCTAGAGCCGGTTGTCCACCAATCAGAAGATTGACGGCTCAATCCCCAGCTCCTCCAGCCCACATGTCAAAGCACCCTTGGGCAAGATACTGAACCCTAAATTGCTCCTGATGGCTGTTCCATTGGTGTGTGAGTGTGTGTGAATGCTTACTGAGTAGCAGGTGGCCCCATTTATGGTTGCCATTGCCATCAGTGTGTGAATGGGTAAATGTGATGTAGTGTAAAAACTCTGAGTGGTCGAAAGACTAGACAGGTGTTATACAAGTGCAGTCCGTTTACCATTTATCATTTTAGCCTGTTCTCTCTTATATGATGGGAGCAAAGGAAGAAGTCAGGTGATGTAGTATAAAAAGCGACAGTCCACGTAAGGTGGTGGTCGGGGTGACTTAAGGGTCAAACGAACACAGGACTTTGACCCGCGAGACCACTGTTTGTGTCTTGTGTGAGACCAAAAGTCAATGGTGAGTTTTTTTCGCGCCACGTTGCACCACAACGTTGCATCACGTCGCGTCATGTATTATTTTCAAATTGGTGACTTGTGATTGTGTTTGAAGGCACTGAGAGGTTCTGGAGGGCTGCGATAAACCTTAAATTTAGCTCCAAACCCCTGAATGACTGCTCACAGCTCTGATTGTTCAGTGATTTACAAGTCAACAAAAAGAGAGTTTGATCTGATTGTTCAGGCTTCTATACGCTGACTTCAGATTTGTTGTCATAGCAACATTACTGTCAGGCAGCTGTATTTTTTAAAGTTCTCAAACAGCCTCACCTTTATTCATTTTCACTCCATAAAGCATATGTTGTAAAAGTGTCAAATCTAAAATGCTTCCACATTCTCAGACAGTTTGGTGTCATGATTATCTATGCAGCACGCTTTGCTAGTTTTCCTCATTTTGCATTATCGTTGGGAACAGCAATAGTCTAGTTTTCTGAGAGGGCAACAGGGCATGCAGTAGATAAGAGTAACAATGCATTTTATGAACACCAAACCCCGGAGCACAAGGCACGGCCTGTTGTGCTTATAGACTGTGAATTTTGCGGTTTGAATATTTTGATTATTTCAAATGGCAGTTTAATTTTCGATTAAACAATAACAACCCTTTTGTGGACGAGATGTGATGCAGAGATGGTGTTGACCCCATTAAGCACACACACGTACGAATGTAAGCCCAAAAACATAATGTAAGTTGATGGTAAATAAACGTTCCCCCCAACAGTAATAATTTTCTCTGGTAGCATCTTCCTCCACGCAGTCTAAAAGCGCCTCACACCCAAAGTCTTAATTAATTGGACTCATAAACGCAGTAATTGGTTGGATGTCACTGCCATGTGAAGCTAGCAGACCCTAACAATGTTCCCAGTAGTGACAATGAAATCTCCATTAAGGGTACATGAGTATTGCTCACTCTACAACCCTCAGTTACTGCTGAGTCTAATGGCCATTAGACTCCAGGACCGACTCGGACAACTGCCGCTGCTGATGACAGTTTAATCAAATGCTGCATGCAGCTCGGGGGTTTTTGTGCTTCTCTCTGCCTGAACATGTGTTTATGTCATAATGGAGTGTTGTGTTTGTGTATATCTGTTGTTTGTCCATGGTTAGTTAGGGTGTATGTGTGCTGCGTGTTTGAGCATTTGTCTTCCTTTGACATCAGGTTAAGGTGCCTTTATTCACCTTGTTAGTAATCTTCATAGGAGTAAAAACACTTTCAACATTTTCAGTCCCATTGTTCAGAGACACCTCCAGAGAGTTACACTGTTCCAGTCAAGGTTTAAGTGTAGCGCCTGTCCAAATTAACCAGAGGCCCTTGGTGCAGTAGCCTACTTTACCCAGTTGGGAATAGAGTCTTGGACAACTAGAGCAGCAATCACACAGGGTAGTGCTACCAGAGGTTGCGTTAGATGGATTTATCGATAGAGTCAAGCCCTTTTCTGTGTTGGTGTTAGATTGTTTACACCATAGAGCTCGTGAGTTGCGTGTTTCCGTTTCTGGTACATGGGACCTTAAAAATCCTGTTCTCATAATGTATTTCAGTGGCTAGATGAAAATTATTTTCTGGTCCCATTTGAATTGTGCCATGAATTTTACATATGTTGTTTGTGAATTTTTAATATATTTTTTCGTGCAAAGAAGGCTACAATTTAGCGGGAAGAAGTTTGATACTGTTAGGTTTTGTGTGAGAGCGCTTTGTGGACTACAGCTCTTCGCTGCTCGTGACGCGTATGAAATACGTCACCACTCGCACTCGGAACATGGCTGTGTCTCTGGTACACTTCACCGCCTTCTTCCAAGGAGAGGACAAAAGCCTTTAGTGTGGCGAAAACCACTATAAGTCTGGACATGTGGAAAGTTTCAACACACCGGTATCTTGATCTGATGGCTCCGTAGATCGTGGCAGAAGACGCAGCAGCAGCACTGTGAGTTG